>NC_089759.1:36681656-36789156 GCF_040412425.1 Macrobrachium rosenbergii
GGATGCCACAAAATGTCATGTGATGCATCACTGACATAATTCATCTATATTATAGGATCACCGTATCACCTGCTGTCACCTGAGGGACCTCAATGGGCAGTCGTTCTCTTTCCCTACATATGCAAAGGTGACGAACAGGGCCGACATTAATCAGAAAAAAAATACGGACTGCTGAGACAGCAAGACTCACGGGGGTGCCAGAAATGTGTTCCTGTGTGATGATGCTACAACACACTTCTGGCCCCTTCCCACATGTTTCTGTCTGGCGTCGCACGAAAAGTCTACAGCAAATATGGGTAGTAAAACTCAAGTCAAGGCGCTTGTTACTAACCCCACGCCACCAGCAACTCCGCTGCTTGCCAGGAGAGAAATAATGGCAGAAAGGTTGCCTTATATCTGCGCTATGATACACAGTATATCACGCAATGCAAGACCAATGTTTTCTTTTAGTCTTGCCCTGTGATGCAGTTTTCTTTTAATTACAAAATTAATTCATGTATCAATACAGAATGGATAGGACATGGTTACAAAAACGGACGGCGAAACAAAACAATGCTATAATATCCCACAAACAACACACAGCAATCAGTTTTGTAACTATATAAGCCCAATCAAAAGCAAATGACACGCAATGACAGGTTTATGACTACAGGTCTCAACTAATGTCTTGAAATTACAACCAAATAAAGAATAATTAACTTTGCATCAAATAATTCGTTGTGCGTGAGGCATGTCCAATGATCACCAACTCTAGCGCACAAACTAATATCTATTCAGAATATTTAAAATGTCACCTACAAAAAAATTCCTTTCAAACAAATTATTTGGAAAGTGGAGTAAAACTGAAATGTGTCTCTTTTCCACATTAAGGTTAAAAATAAAAAAAAGCAGCACCATCTAACTTCTTTTTATTTTTTTTTTATTTTAAGAACTTTCCAACAGAACTATATTTTTTGTTTGAGAAAATGGTCTTCTGAAACCGACGAAGCTTCAAATGCCATACATACAGCCGTGATACACCCAATGTGAGCAAGATAATTTTAACCAGACCATTTTATACCCATTTCCCGGGACCATATGCAACCAGCCATCATAGTTCCTCATTGGACGGGTTGGTATCGTTCTCAGCTAGCACTCTACTGGACCCCTCGTTCGATTCTCCGACCGGCCAATGAAGAATCAGAGGAATTTATTTCTGGTGATAGAAATTCATTTCTCGTTCTGATGTGGTTCGGATTCCACAGTAAGCCGTAGGTCCCGTTGCTAGGTAACCAACTGGTTCTTAGCCACGTAAAATAAATCTAATCCTTCGGGCCAGCCCTAGGAGAGCTGTTAATCAGCTCAGTGGTCTGGTTAAACTAAGGTATAGGCTACTTAACCAGCCATCATTAACCTCATAAGAGAAGCATCGAACCGTCTGAATAACAAGTAAAGACCACACTATACCTGGTAGAGGTGGCTACCATGAAAATATATAACAAATATAGTTAAGGAAAAATGGAGAGGCGACTGCCTCCTGCCTGCGCAATAACAATAAAACACACCAAGACTCCCAAACCCGAAATTATTATGAAACGTGGGCCATAGCAATTCCTCTCACAGTCGTCCCTAAACCAGCCGGGCTACACCCACACGATCATCCGCCATCCACACTGGGGCTACCACCCACATGACCCTCACACCCACTCGAACGTAAAGGACAATGGCATCAGAAAAGGGAAGGGGATACGATGCGGGCGGATATACACGACTGTGGCAAGTTCCGTCCACTTGAAACACAGGTAGGCTAAGCATACATAGCCTACGTACATACGTACTTACACACACACACACACACATACTTGAACCGCAATGTTTACGCGATGAGTAAGATTTTTCAAGCTTTGCCAAATGTACAGTTTCTGGTGCAATTCAGAATCGCCCACTGAAAACTGCTTCCACCATCGTTCCAACTCTCCGAGATTCTTGAACAGATAGGCCTATGACAGTTTTGCAAAGATTCCCGAAGTTGACAGGCGTGTTTACATAAAAAAAAATGAGACAATTTGCTGATGCGCTATAATTAAACTTTAAAATCAAGGTCTTCTGACGAAAACACCAATCACGCCATACTAAAGAATCAGCTTACTTCCCAATTCAGTCAAAGCACACATAACCGTAATCAACAGAAGCTTTCCGACATAACATTGACAGCCAAATTTAATGATCGAAGTCTAGCCGTTACATTGTGTCATTATAAAACTTGCAGATTAATATTTCTCTCTTAAGAGACCAACGCATATTCTTAAATGACATGTGAAAATAGTTAAACACTTAAGCAACTTGGAAAGCTACGAAACGTTCCGAGAATGATTGAAAGTAAGAGTCTGAAAGCAATGTAGCTGGGGGTTGAAGGGACGCAACAAAGAACCTTCAGTGCCGCCTACAGTGTGCCACACACGACAGGGCACAAAGCGACAGCCTCTACCGCATCTAAATTCCATCAGAGCTCACAAGCACAATCTCCATTTCTAGACCAGCCTCTATTACCTGGCGTCGCCTAACACATCTAGGCGACTAAGCCTACAGGACCGGATGTTACGAGGGTAAAACTATCCCAAAGAAGGGCACTGACCCACATTAGGCCTAAGTTAGAGAGAGAGTCCTATTGCTTCGTACCAACAAAGGCGGCCTTTAGCCGATGGAAAGAGAATGGAGGGTTTCGTAGTTTGCCAAAGGTTAATTTGTTGGTCAGCACATTCCTTCTATACATGAAAAACTACTCCTATTTCCGCACATCATACTGTATAAACCGAGTCTAATTTCCTTGCGAAATTAATATACAATCATGAATTTAATCAATAAAAATTAATGCTCCGATATTCCAGTCCAGGAAGGAAAGGTCCGAAAAAACAGACATAGAAACTTGAAAATGTGGAAATGCGAACTCTCTTGATGTAAAACTGTCTCGTACTGGTTGCGACATTACAACCGAGTCGGCTACTACGGCACAAGCTCCCACGGCGGCCCATTTCATAGTAGCACGCTGAAGCCACGCCCTTTGCTTCATAGCATTATAAAGAGCTTGAAGCTTGGACAACAAAAGATTAAAGAGCTTGAAGCTTGGACATCAAAAGATGGGAATGACGAAGTGGAGAGATGAATGGAAACTGATAAAGAAGATTTAGTGAAGGCAAGAAGAACATTAAGCACTTTAAACGAAAGGGAATACAATAATGCTATAAACACACGGCCTACGCAGAAACGCCCAGCACCCTTTAAACCAAAACACAGGCGGGGGAATGTGAGAGGCGTCCCTTTTTCCTTCTCCCAACAGGAGAGAGCGAAAGGAGATTAGGCTAATGTACTGCGCTGCACTTGTAGGGGGATGTGGCTCCTAAAGAAGGAACTGTATTGCAAAAGAGATATGAAAGCGTAGAAGTGAGCTGACAGCCTTCTGCAGTCTGCTTCTGTGGTTAGGATACACGAACGAATGTGCGTGTGTCACACGTAAAGAGAACTCAGTTCGTTGAGTATTAAACGAATTCCAAACCTATAGCATATTATGTCCACTGGACTATTCGAACGCCGCCAATGCTGATCGTTACATTAACAGGTAATTTACCAATAGCCACGTCGTTCGCTAAACATTACAGTTGTCAACCAGGTGTATTTAGCAACATGAAGCGAAATAATCAATTCCATTAGTTTTAAATAAAACATGCAACTAAGAAAAACGAGCTCATTTTTATTTCACAATCCCAAACCGTTTTAAAGTTGTTCTTTTGGTACGATACTTTTTCAGTTTTCTTTCAACGAATAATATTTTCCATTGCAGATAATCATTCGCAGTTCTTTACTCTTTTTTCATTTAAATGACATTACTTGCCCCCTATCAGGTACATATTTAAAGCATATTTCTCATTCCACTAGAGAGAGGAAAGTTTTCATTCTAGGTGTTCCTGACACCATCCAACTGGTGTGACAAGTAAAACGATGCAATCAGTAATGTATTTGGCTCTGCCACTTTGAGGAGAGCAATCTAGCTCAATCCTGAACTAATCATGAAGTCAGTCACCATAATTAAAAGTTATTATTAAGACTTAAATAGTAACTATATTTTGAAGGTCCTTTACAGCATAATTTCTTAGGAGAGGCTGCAATAAAGTGCATTTATTTTGTGAATGACTTTTCAATTCTTCTTTTCCTTCTTCAACATGGAAGGAAATGGGGGAAATAGTAAAAGTGAAACATTTAAGAATAAATGCCCCCTACTACAATATCCTCTAAGAAAAATAACTAGGCCTATATGCGTGAACATTCCCAAGGGGTTCAGGCCGAAAGACTATCAGGCAACTTGCCTTTCTATTTCCATTAACCTTTTGGAATAGAATATATTTTAGTGTGAAACACACACACACACACTAAGTTCTTCATGGCTAAACATTCGTGGAAAAAATCCCCAACCCATTTATCTATTTACAAAGTTTCATACTGAAGGGGGGGGGGAGAAAGAAACTTGTAATAACAATAAATATGGAATGTAAATGTGAATTCAAGTATTTTCTCGTGCAACAATGACAATATGGAAAATGCGCTCCATATTTAGACTTGCCGTCGCCCAGTCCTGCTTCTCCAACTGCTGAGCCCCACAAATTGAAGTAGACAGAGTAAAGTTGGAAGAACGAGAATATGAATGGAGGAACAGCAAAAGGAATAAAATGGGGTTGCAGCTAGAGGCGCAAGGGACGCTGCTAAGAACCTTAAGTAACGCCTACAGTGTACCACGTGAGGTGCACTAACGGCAGTGTCCCCCCTGCGGGGCTAAGACAAAGAAATGACAGCTTACAAGTTTCCAGAGTGTATCACGCTTCCCATCATCATCTCCCTCAATGACTGGGCTCTGGACTTCTCAGGGGCTAGCACTCAGCTGGGCCCGCGTGCGAGTCTCCGACCGGCCAATGAAGAATTAGAGAAATTTATTTCTGGTGATAGAAATTCATTTCTCGCTATAATGTGGTTCGGATTCCACAATAAGCTGTATGTCCCGTTGCTAGGTAACCAACTGGTTCTTAGCCACGTAAAATAAGTCTAATCGTTCGGGCCAGCCCTAAGAGAGCTGTTAATCAGCTCAGCGCTCTGGTTAAACTAAGGTATACTTACTTTTTACTTCTCAGCATTTATTAAACAACACAGCTTCAACATCCCAAAATCATCTTTCTGAACCCGGGTGACTAGCAAGGTAGACAATGGTCGTTTTCATTTTCATGTGGTACAATATTACTCCTGTTCTTGTTTTCGCTTCAAAGGTGTGGCCTGTGCTTCCATTAACCCTCCCAAACTTACGGACAACGACACTCCTTTCTGTGATGCTAACTTCGGCTATTACCTTTCACTGTGTTTTATACCCCATTTCTTGCAACGCCTTTGCTGGGTTCATTACCCTAACTTTTGTGCTTCTCTACCAAAGAGACTTCATTATACATTAAGGAAAGCTCACAACTGAAAAGAAATGCCTAGAGAAATAGATATATATGCACTATAGTATATATGTATATATAATATATGTGTATACATATACATATATAAATTATATACATACATACATGCATACATACATACAAAGGACGTTCTTCTAGTGGCTAGCTAGCGAAAGGTTGCTCTTGAATAAACAACACTGTGGAATGGAATCTTACTCATGTTCACCTCAGTAAAAACCCACTATACCTATGTAATCCGACATGAGACCCCGGCTTTGTCTTACGAACCAGATATGGTAAATTATTCAACACCCAACATCATCCTGAGCATCCCGACCACAACTCTCTCCATATTTTCTCTATCTCAAATCTTCCTCACTTCTAGCAAGAAAAAAAAATTCTTCACTTTTCACCTCTCCCGCTTCCTTACGTCGAACTGCTGACCTCTGCTGACCTATGTGGTGGCAGTTGGTGATCGTCAGTGGACTGTTGTGTATCTCAACAGAAATGGGCAGAAGGAAAGGCAATAGAGATGAGTGGTGAGTACTGAGTTCAAGTGCAAATCATCATATAGGCCTAGCAGTCGACTGAAAACTTGAGCCTACAATCGCTTTCGGAATTTTTATACCATCTTGCCCCCCCCCCACAGTTTCGTCGACAGATGCGCCAGTACCCGAGAGAGAGAGAGAGAGAGAGAGAGAGAGAGAGAGAGAGAGAGAGAGAGAGAGAGATCTTGAGTTTGCATGCCCCGCAATAACCATGGAATCACACACCAACTTTTTTCAGAATGTGGGAGACTGCCATATGTGCGGGCCGGCCTTCCCCTACTGTCGCAACGGCGCAACTTTCCAACCATCTTCGTATATCCGCCTCTTATCGATTCAAGGAAAATGGGAGCTGGCTATAAATGGAGACTGCTGGATAAAGAAGCCCACGGAACGGAAGATGGCTTCAGGGAAAGAGGCGTCCAGGGGGGGGGGGAGGAAAATGGCGATCATGGAAGACAGTAAGCACACAGGAGGAGCGCAGGGAAACCTGCCAGACGAGAAGGAACGACCACCGACAAAGGGCACCAACGATGTCCCTCGTCCCCTTTCACTGCCTCCACCACTGCCCACTTTTCAAAAAGCCACCCGCCATACCCGGGAGTATCTGGGTTGGTTGCTCTGTGCCTTGAGATCCACACCAAGCCTCTTCATATTCTCATAAACACCTTACCACACTTACGGGCCGTGTTTAGCCTATGTATGCTATGGGCCGTGCTACCATAAGGCCGGCCTAATCTTAAATCAACCACCAACACATAGGACGAAGACCGTGATTCTGTGAATAATTTCGGCAGAGATTTCGCTTTCAAAGGTTCCCGGCGTTAGGCATAAACACATTCAAAAGTAAGGGCTAGAGCAAAAAAGAAATAACCTGGTAAGCAAGAGTTTGAAGGTCTTCCATTTCCATAATAATTGCCTCATCACAGCAAAACAGTGCTAAAAAAAAGTACAGCGAATAATGAAAAATAACAAATGAGCAAACAACACAAAGATGCGGAAAAGTGCGGGCTTCTACATTTCTCCTATCCAATCACGAAAAGCTTCTGAAAAGGTATGTTAAGTGTTGAATTTCTGGTACACGCGACGCTAAATGAATTAAAGATTTCAAGAAAAATCACAATCGACAATCACTGTGGAAGGAAACATGAACCAACCTTAAAAGAAGGGCCTTAGGAGGTAGGCTTAGCAGTAAAGGCAAGCACTAAATTTGACAATTTATGATCAGATACAAATCAGGCACAAACCCAACCCGTCCTCAACGCAAGGCGTAAGTAAATCAAGGTCTAAATAAGCCTAGCCGTGAGTCTACCACACTCCTCGGCCATACTGATACGAAGGTGGAAGGCCTATTCTAAACGTTGTCGCCCAAGCACCCTCCTTTCTTCGGCCTAAATTCACCTCCTTCCTCCAAACCCATCTACTCCCCTTTCTTTTATTACATATAAAAGCTGTTCTGGGCAGGGGCTTAAACAAGCCTTCAACTTTCCCGCGCTCTACACCCTAACGTGATACCGACAGCAATTAAAAGAAAATGTGATGATGAGGTGGCGGCGAAGGGCAGTTTCAGTCCGTTGCTTTGGTTGTGTCTGGAATCGCAGAAATACAAGATTCTTATCAACAAATGGACGCTTACGCACGAATACGAGTTTTCTTCTTAACAATTGTGGCTTTCCGTCCTGTGGGGTGTCGTTTTATCTCACCCTTAACCTTCTAGTGTCATTCCAACGTCTATCTTTGTCAACATGCTGTCCTTCTGAAGTCTCTTCCACATGTATTCAGTATCTGACAGTATATTTTTTCCTAGGTCTCACATTTATTCAGGGTCGGCGAGTTTTCATTAACATTCTCTAATATATATACCTCGTTCACTAAATGGCTGTTTTCCCAAAGATGGGCTGCCCTTAGAATGAATAGCTTTCCGGTTCATCTACAATTTTACAAGGCATATATATATATATATATATATATATATATATATATATATATATATATATATATATATATATATATATATATATATATATATATATATATATATATATATATATATATAATAGTGATGAAATCAGTAGTAGGTTATGAGGCTATTAAAAGTGCAAAAGTACATATCTGGTGAAAGTGATGAATTCCACAGATTCAGTTACGTTATCTTCCTCATGAGAAGGCTGCTTTGTAGCACATTGAACCCGCCCGATACAAATCGCAGAATTTACATCGCTTAGTCTACACACACACACACACACACACACACACATATATATATATATATATATATATATATATATATATATATATATATATATATATATATATAATAGAAATCATATTCAGTGTCTCTTCATTAAGAGAATCCAAATTTCGATGCGACTTCTTAAATTGTGAGTTACCAAGTACAAACTAACCTTAACACATAGTAGGAATACTAAGTAAAACTTCAATACTATAATGTATTACTATGTACTTGCTTCAGATGTTTGACTTTAGATTTCATTTTTTCACATAACTTATATTCTTCCCTCAATATTTCATTACTTTTGTTACGTCTCCAGTCTTTGCAGATAGGCTATGCTCTTAAGAATGGCGACATTCTTGGAGAGATATTACATCAACCTACTCTCATGTTTATCAAATTTGATAAGACTTCACAACATTTCCTTGAGATTATTACAGCTAGTTTTGAATTTTCTTTTATGCAGCCCACATTAGTAAAAATTCTTTTTCGTTCTCAGTGCAGTTAGGTCTGCTGTCACTCTTGCTTCTTTAATGCACAAGAACCCACTAACTATGTTGACGTTTTGCTAGGCCATAAAAGACATGAGGTTGTCTTGGGTGTGCAGCAGAGGTGGTACAATCATTTATTACAGCTAGGTGATGTGGAAATTCCAGATATTTGATATGATCAGTTCTTTGTGAAAACTTCTACTGGAAATCAACAGTAACGACTAAAAAATAAAATTATGATCCATAATAACCTGACTTTGAGTTGTGAGGGGAGAAATCTTGTTTATTTATTAACATGCCAAGTGCCTACGATAGTATGTTGGGCAAACAAAGCGACACAGAGGGATAAAAAAAAAAAAATAACATCAATATAGACTGTCCTACTGCACAGGAGATGAGTTACATGCAGAAGTAGGGTCTACTTGCCAAATTATACAGAAAATCCTAGATACAAGCTCAGAAAATCAATGACAGAATCATCACCAAGAGCAAGAGGTTTTTATGGAACAAAGAATTGTGAACTGTTTCCCCCACCTGACAAAATATTTAGGCAAAACGGGGAGAGAGGTAGAAGAAGAGGCCATGCAAGGAACAAAGAAATATTTTGGATGTTGCTCCAGAGGAACCGGATCCAAGAGACGGAGTAAAGATATTTTGAGGTAAAACTTTTCCCTGCAATCTAAAAAAGAAAATATCAGAACGTCATCTGGACAACAACGAACCCAAGTCAACCGAGGAAATAGTAAAATTATTACCAGATGTAGGACAGAAATCTTCCAGGAACCAACCAACAATGACTTTTATCAACAAAAGAAGATAACTGTTAAATCTCTGTAAAATCCTTCCCAATAAGAACTTTAAAGATGCTTTCCTTCTAACAAATTCTGAGTCCAGTGATAGTGGGCAAGTGCACAATGCCAGTTCTGAATAGAGTACATGTAATCAGTTAAAGACAAACGATACAACGTGCTATTTTGTGAAGTGTGAAAGTGTGACTCATATTAATTATTTATTACTTAGTCACTTTAAAAACAAGGATATCAGCTCACGTTGCTACACTGGACTCCAGTGCACAACAGAGAATGTGTGACTATTTAGTAAAGGAACTAGGAACCAAAGCTATAAATTGTTGAAACACTAAATGAATAATTTTAATCACAGTACTGTATTTGCCAAGTTTTATTAAGAATCAGTGTGGAAAAAACTAGGATTGCCAATACAAGTAGCCTACAGTAGATAGACCTACATTTTGTGAATGGAAGAGTATGAATACTGAAGCCATTAGCATGAAAATAAATGCTATAAAACAATATCTACACCACAAGCAATCCCAAAGTGCCTTACAAGATAAAATAGCTGGCCAAAAATTCGTTATAATACTGGAAAAGCAGTATGTAATTTCGGTTGTAAATGTGGCAAGAGAATTTTTCATTTAAAGTATGTATACCCTACTATAGAAAAATTGTATTACAGTACTTGAAAATGTTATGTGAAATTGGCATCTTAACTGATAACAGCAACAGATGTAAAACGATAGCAGAAAATAAAGCTGGTGTCATGAAGGCTCTGTTGTTCAAACAGAAATAGCTTTATATTTATGTAGTCTATGGGATGGCCAAATTTCACAACAATTCTAGTTAAAGCAAGACTTATGGTGTACTTATCAGTTTGAGTTATAAAACATCTTGTTGGCTGCACAGTATGCTAAATCAAACATCTGGAACTGTGCTGTAACAGAAGAATTCGTTGTCCCCTCAGACTCCAAAGATGGTAGATACATATAACTCATAAAGGACAAAAATCTTAATAATTACATATAAAAGTAATATAAAAAAAAATGTAAAACTGCTTATGCATGATTTCAGTACACCATACACATATTTCTCAATAGTACAACAATTATATTGTAAGTCCTTAAAGAATTCCAGAAAGAAATCTGTCACTTTTTTCCCTTTGATAAAACATCATAACAACATTTGAGACGAATGGAAAATGAAAGCCACGGGTAAATAACTGGGAAATGTGGCCGAGAAGTTGAAGGAAACGGCTAATACGGACAAACCAAAAACTAAAGAGCAAGAATGTTTTAGTGCTAAAATCAAGCGATCTTACAGTACAAGCTATGCAATGGAAGAAAAACATCATGTTGGCAATTTTTAAGGCTCCAATAAAACGTACAAAGCAAGCAAAAGATGAACATCTACTCATAAAGTGCCCAGATGCAAAAGAAATACACAATAAACAAGACCACTAACATCAAGATGTCATAGGCCTATATACCAAAGGACGATAAAGAGATGATTACAGCATACACACAAGATAAGCAAACCCACGGCTTGAAGGTCTAGTTGAAAAGTCGACAACATTTCATCGTAGAATGCTCACCGAAGATAAGAAAGAATATGGAAAAGTGCACTGATAAGCTACAAGTACCCGGTAAGTGTTGCATTGTCTACGATAGACAACATGCAATAGTGCTTTAAATTACAGAATTTTGGGCTTGAGTGGTAAAAAGTAGAAAAAAAAAAATGTACTGTGGAACTTTGAATGGAAACAGGTTAAATTTTTGTGATGCAAGTAAGACAGTGTACCGGTCTACGTACTTTGCCAGTGTCTAAACATAACAAGAAAAGATTATACCAGAAGTACAAAGAAGTGGCAGCAAATTAAAAATACCATACAACTGATGCTGGAGAACAACTGAAAATGGAGTGCTCACTTCCGAACATTCAATCTGTGAGAAACAAAACTGAAATACGTAAACATCTTACAAGAAAAAATCTGACTGAAAGCTTCATATTCATCATGAAACATGGGAAAGTATTGATGAATGCAGAAAATATGAAACAAGGATATTGAAACAATAATTTACATCCCATAAAAAACGATAAGATGTGAAATACATCTGCAATGAACTTCAGACGTTTTCAAAACCTGTTACGACACTGGAGAACAAGTTATTAAAAAAAAAAAAAAACCTATGCACTGAAACTGAAGAATAAAAGGAACCCATCAAAGAGACCAAATGAAGTTTGACTGATGGGTCTCCAAAAATAACCCTGGACGATGATGTTGGGGCCATGGACCCTTTTATTTCAAGAAAAGATGGCCACACAACAAAATGGCTCCTACGAAAACAGACCCACTCTTTTCAAAACGCCCTCAAACTTAGCATATAAGCTGAGCTCAAAATTCTTGCTTGATTTCAAGTAGTACTTATACTGCATGAAAGTATACAAATGATAACTATTCATTTGATAATGTTGTGCTGGCATATCAAAACTGTAGATGTTACTAAAACATTCCCAAATGATTTTATACAAATAACACAATGAATAGAATTGGATAAAAAAAATACAGAAAAATGTTAACCTAATACTTTGCGATAGGCTAAATAAACATACAATTACATAATTAGTAATGTATCTAACACTACGACACTTTTAATATGTTGCAATGAATGAATATTACAAATGTGAAAACTTTTATAAAAAATATCAACATATTGCCAAAACCGTCTCCTAACAGCTTGAGGTGCCATGTTTTAATTTATGAGACAAGGTGTTCTTGTGAGTCCTCGGTTAACTAAGGTATTTGCACCTCACCACAAATCACACAGAATCTTCCTGGCACGGTCTAAAGTGCTGAAAGGATGGCAATGAGCTCTGATATGAGGAGCCTATATACAGCATAACTAAAATTTACTATAACCAAATACATCAATTTTGCTTAGCTGAAAAAGAAGGCAGCAATTTACTGTAGAGAAATGTTGCCGGTATTATTGCTAAACGGACATTCCGTTAACAGAGCTTGTTAATTTTCTTCTGACAAAGTCTTGAAAAAAAAAAAGATCATTCAATATGGGCTCATGCGTAACAATGTCGATTTTCGTGGCCGAAATATAAATTTTGTGGCAAGTTGCTTGGAATCGTTTGCGGGTCGAAAACCACTTAACTCTGGGCTAATGCTTAAATAGTACCTTGCTTACTTGCACCATCACTGCCTTATATAACCTTAAATATTAAAAGAAAAAAAAAATTATCTAGCCTGTCCTGGTTCGAGGGTCCGGAACTGACTAAGAAATTGGTTTTGGACTTAATTAGCGCATCCTGCACACAGGTTTGGTAAGACTTGACAAAATACAGTAAGCTGCCGGTATATGCAGAGAAATTTCAATTTATACTGAGAAAGTTCTATCGTGATGCAGAGCTCTGTGCTGAGCTTAACCTATGTCCCTTGATGCCTCGAGCACTAAGCCATTATCTAAAACAAGGCTTATCCCTTGTAGGTACAGTAACTCCATACGAATTGCTAAACAGCCTTCCGGACCATCCAACACTTAGGTACCATAAGGCTTGTTATGTAAGACTGCAACGAGGCAAGAGTCTTACATTTGGACAGAGTGCCCGAATAGCCTAAAATCCGGTGCAGAACAAAGGGCCCCACGAATTCAGACTTACCTGTCTTTGTAGAGAAGGCATATCCTCTCTTTGGGGACCCTTAGCCTTTTCGAAACCAGCCTGCGGAGGAATTCAACCGAGTCCGTGGCGGCCACCCGCAGCTCAAACTGGCCGCCCGTGGTGGGCGTCACTTGCACACCCACCATCTCCAGCGCACGCCCGCAGGCACAACGCCCATCTTCCAGGCTGTTGGATGTACTTTGTCCGCCACCGCTTGTACTGCTGCTATTACTACTATTGTTATTATTACTATTATCATTGGCGGTGTTCCGCTCCATCATTTTGGACCCAAAGGACCCAGACAGAACTTAAGGTGGGTTATGAGGTATATTTTAGATGCTTTGGGCCACCGATTTCTATCAAATAGACAATCTATCTTGGCTAGGTAGAAACTAAGGTGGCCAGTCTTCAATCCATTATTACAAAATAACACAAACTCCCAGATTTTAGATTTTCGTAATCCAAAGAGCAACGGCGTACATTTGTTCACAGCACCCTGTCTCAAACCAGACTGACTGGCGGCTTCCCAATGGAGGTCGCCCCAGCTATCTGAGGTGCCAAGTAGCCATATCCATTTATTATTATTATCATTATCATTCTTATTATTAGTGTCTCAATGTTATTCGCATGACATCGGTAAATTAATTTTGGTGTACTTGCCAGTCTCTAATCCATGCAGAACAAATGTAAGATCGCAAAGTAACCTGAGAATGGAATCCGATAAATTTGCCCTCATGATACTCTTCAGAGACACTTACATAGAACAGCTGAGTGGTGAGGATGCTACCTCTTAAAATATTTAACTTTTCTTCTTCGCTCTTTTTGGTTATTTGCTTTTTGAGAACAAATTCATACAAATGATGACCAATAAATATTTAGAAACATAACCAGTTTAAATACATTAGTATATCATAAAGACAAGCAATCAGACGGTGTATGGAACCTCAAAATCAGTTTCTCCTAATATTTCGTACAGCGTTCTCGTGAACTTAATTTTTTTTTCGCTGTTCACGCTACAGTTTTAACCCAGATTTAATACCCGGCTTCATCTCCAAATCAAATCGGAATTTCTTTCACTGATGAACGGGAAAGGCCAATTCCGTCGATTCTGCTTATAAATATAGCAATAGGATATATTTTCTAAAGGTATCGTCGTGGCAGGTGTAATTATAGTTCAGTCGTATGAAATTGCCAAGTACACTTTATGTGGACATTTGTGTACGTGAGCTTGTATGTGGGCGGAATAATGAAGTGAAAAGGTAAATAGCTGATGTTCACCTTCTGCTTACAGGATCACGTCAGAATAGGACCATGTAAGCCGTGTCTGCCGCTTTCACGAGCGTTTATGAAACTAACTGCAAAGTGACTATTTCTTTTTATTATTTTTTACTACTTAAGTCGGAAACAGTAAGGTTGGAACCAATCAAATCTCAAGTGCTGCATGGTTTAACATATTATGGAATATATTCTTTACATAATTGTATGTTATAAACTAAATAGTATGTTTAAAACCTATTCATGAAATTTCCCTTATAATTAATTCATTAATTTTATTTATTTAGTATTTATTTTTTTGCCAGCTGACGTACCCGGCGTTGCTCGGTAAAAACTCTAAGCGAAGAACACACCCAGACCGTGGAACACACCCGAAGCATAGAACGCACCCGGATATTTATTTATCCCAACCTTCTATTAGACGGGAAAAGGAATCAAATCTATCTTTAGTGTAATATCAAAGAATTTTCATTTATAGTTTTTTAAAAATATAAATACAGTATGCAAATTATAAAGTAAAATCTTTCACAAATTCACTATAATATTACTTTAACATAAAACTTGATTTTTTACCATCAGGAGCAAGAAGTAAATTCTTGGGTGAACCCACTCTTGAGCAAGCATCTAAAATAGCGAAATGATACTGTTAGCTTCCCTTAAATACAGACTTCTTTCCAATTTTACAAATTTCCAGAAATGTCTACCGACACCGAATTACATTCGTTTCCAAAAATTTTCAGAAGGTTATACAGTTCTATTCGTCTAAATTTGGACTTCAGTGGTACTGAGAATGACACTATTCATCTCAGCGACCTCGAAAATTATGGATTCGACACTAATCTTGGTCATTTTTGAAATTTTATTTTTCATCCCTTCTCACCCCTCATTCCTACCAGGGCTGAACTTGGACTAGGGCATCGAGAGTGTCACTATTCACCTCAGCGACCACGAAAACTGTGTCACTACTCACCTCAGCGACCACGAAAACTATGGATTAGATACCAATATCTGTTGTTTTCCGTTATTTTTACTTGTCACCCGCTTCTCACCACAACCCCCTTTGGTGTCTTACCCCAACAGTATTCTTTTCCAGATAGTAAGTCACATGTGTACCAAGTTTGGTTGAAATTGCTCCATGCGTTCAGAGTTGTGCAGGAACATACACACATCATGTATTTTTCACAGATATAGAATATTTATTTATCTATGTTACTGACTCACGGTTTTAATGACTTGGCAATAATTATAGGTAAGTATTCTGAATGTTTGTGTAGCTATACCTTATTGAGGCACCTCAGAACTTGTGCCCCACTTCAACGTGGCCCAAATAAGGGCCTGCGGTGGTCCTTGGTTTGATTTATTTTTGGCCTGCAATCAGTGTTATTGATATATCGGCTTGATCTATTAAAAATACAATTCTTCTCGCCATTACCAGCACCTCAGGTGTAAGTCCAAGGGTAATGTCTGCCTATAACCTTTCTTTCCTTAAAAGCATAATGCTAATGTTCGGTTTAATCTATCATCTATTTATTTACTCATTCATTAATTTATTCATCTACTTAATTTATTTTATCACTGCTTAAGGTCTTGGTTCTTATATATATATATATATATACGCATACAAATATACATTATACACACACACACACACACACACACACACACACACATATATATATATATATATATATATATATATATATATATATATATATATATATATATATATATATATATATAAGTGCAGTGCTGACGTTGGCCACGGACTGAAAAAGGTTAGACCACCCTGCTCTAAAATCCAGCGTGCCACCGACAACAGTGATGCCAGATGATCAACTAATCTGGATTCTTGCCCAATCGTTGATTTTTCAGCTTCTTGAATTGCTATTTCCATTTCAGGAAAAGGCGAATCTATGGCGTCTATAATGTTAATGTGGTAGGGGCTCTACTGACGGGGAAATGAATGAATTTAGCTAATTCTACGGGTGAGTCCAGCCAGGCACTGTCCAGATGTCAGTGGTGGCATTTCTGTTGCAAGAGGTCGCGTCCACTGGACTCCAGCACCGACATCTGTGACTGGTATTGACTGATTTCTTCTTCATTAGTCTGGCTGACCGACGTGTAGAATCTTCCTGCCAGTCAAGTTTACGGTATAGCAAAAATTATTTCGAACAAGTAAGCAGATAATGAGAATTCTGTCGATTAACGATTAACCAGCAAAGATTTTCAAGCCTTTCGGAGCTGGAATCAGCCTCTCCTTCTCTGCTTTTTCTCTCAGTGTTAATCATTCATAGGTCTTCGATTTACGGGCCCTATATGATTCATAAGCCATCCCCGTCGCCCACTTCTGCTCTAGACTTTGCTGAATCGAATTTCAATAACTCAGTGATCTATGACGCTAGATGTTTGAATCTGCTAGGAGCAGTCCCGAGTTATATAACGACAATAGTAACGTCAATGCATTCGCCGACTGGAAACATCTGAGAAACTCTACGTAAAATTTACTTCTTTTTCACAAAATCGATTTTAATCTCTCTCTCTCTCTCTACACAGACACACACACACACACACACACACACACACACACACACACATATATATATATATATATATATATATATATATATATATATATATATATATATATATATATATATATATATATATATATATATATATATATACATATATATATATATTGCCTTTCAGTGGTAATTGAGAAAATAATATCAAGAAGCAGTGTTTTGCCCAAGTGTCAAAAAATAACGATCAAAGTTAACGTAGCAAACTTGGCAAACAATTCGCCAAATAAATCTTAACAGCCAATTCCCAGACTCACCCACCCACCCATCCCACCCTCATACCAGCTTGAGCACGTCCAACACTTGGGTGGTATATTAATAGATGAAGCTGGCCTTTCGTTGTCATTATAATTAGAAGGCATCACCCAGTGTTTACAACGGTAATTAAAAATAACACAGAAAAATGTTGACGCTTAAAGTGACTGCTGAAACCTGTGTGAACGATAGCATTGCGACCCCGCGTGTTCTACTTCTTCATATTCTTTTGAGGAGAAGCTTGTCACCGATTCTGTCAATCCCTCAACTTTGGCTTATTCCCCTTCTGCTGTTGTCTGAGGCTGATGATCGAGAGGAAGCTGCTAAATTGATTTTGCTGACGAAAAGGACGAACTTGACCAGGGTGGTGGTAAGATGGCGGCGGATGCAGAGCAACAAGATGCAGAACAAACTAAACACCAACTCGAGATTTCTTTTCAACAAGGAAAAGTTGATTCAAGGCATAACACTATGGCTGAAGAAAAGAAGAAATTACGGACTAAGACTTCCAAGGAATTTGAGCTATTGAAGAGATATGACCTCATGCATATTTACGACCAGCTCACATTTGTGAAGAAAAGGGTTAAGTAAGCATACCTTAGTTTAACCAGACCACTGAGCTGATTAACAGCTCTCCTAGAGAGGGCTGGCCCGAAGGATTAGATTTATTTGACGTGGCTGCCAATTGGTTACCTAGCAACAGAACCTACAGCTTATTGTGGAATCCGAACCACATTATGACGAGATATGAATTTCTATCACGAGAAATAAATTTCTCTAATTCTTCATTGGCCGGTCGGAGAATCGATCGCGGGCCCAGCAGAGTGCTAGCCGAGAACGACACCAACCCATCCAATGAGGAACTAGAAAAGGGGTTAACTTGGGCAACTGGGAAGGAGATGTTTACTTCACCTTCATGCAAGAGCAAGGATGCCTATTGACAAACAGGGCACAAAGGGGAAAAAGAGAACATTTCTTGCCTCAAATGCCATGCTGTTAATATAACTCTACAGTAAGTCAAGCTAAATAAAAAGACCCAGGAAAAAACACAAGTTAAGAGGCTCCTAATTTTGAAGCATTTTTAGAGAAAGGGGTCAAGTTGATTGAACCGACTTGAAGAGTGCCATCACAGACAGGAAGGCTTGTATACTTCAGTATCAGGACTGGGTGTGCTGAAAATACTACAGTGACGATAGGTCAAATCCCACGGCAGGGTTTGTCAGAGGCTTACCAAATCCTTTTTGGCCCAAATTAGTTATATTTGATGGGTAACCCCACTACTCAAAGTCAGGGAAGGTGTCCAAAGCATCCTGGTTTCCTGGCTGAAGAACGACAAGTCCAGCATTCAGCCACGCGGCCTACTGTTTGTGCAAATGAAAAACAGTGTGTTCCACCGCAGTATATACCATTGTCTTTGATAGAGAGCTCTTAATAGGCATGAGGAAAGTTTTACCCATGGATATTTTAAACTTTCTGACAAGTTTAAAGAATATGGAGATGAACTGAGAGGGTTGTGCCTGGAACTGCATGTGTCATTGTAGGTAACAGCTCCTGTCAACTACTGAAGAGGACTGTTGAGGATTCTTATGATGTTTGCTGGTTGCAGTGGACTCTTGCCTTGGCTTATTTGGGTTGTTCGTTACCTCTTCTCTTTGCTACAGCATGTGTTGTGGCACTCAACAATGGGGACGGGAACAATAAAAGTGTTGGTACTTTTGTTTTGCCTGAGAGACAGGAACTTGTCAACTATTTCTCCAGCATCTGGGTACCCTACATTTTGTAGCATGGCACTAGCAGAGTTCACTGTAGAATGTGCAGGTAAATGTGTTTGGCAATGATTTATTATCCATGGCTACATCTTTTTCAGAAATCAGAGGCCTCAAATTGTGCAAGAAATCTGGGATGGCCATAGTTTCACATTTGGCCAACTTGACTAATTCATGATTGGCATCATTCATCACCTTGCCTTTCCAAGGGTCTCACAAAATTAACTTTTTCTCTTTTGGGCAGGATTGCTTAATTTGAACCCATCATTTTCCATCTCTGGCAGATTTCCTTTCTGGATACTTTCATCCTTTAAGACAGATGTTGATAACCCTATCAGTAGCCTTACAGCAACCTTGGTTGCTGGAGGCCATCCATGGAACATTGTTGTAGTTATGGTTGAGGTATAGACTGTTGTTTGTTCTGCATGGGCCAGACTTCAGTGCCCCCATCTGCTCAGACTAGCCATATCAAGTCAGTTTACTTGCAGGTAACTGATTGCAGTCCACACAGCTGGGTCAAATGGTCAAAGGTGTATGTACATATTGCAGCTGGTACTGTTGCTACCTTCCTGAGCCTATAGGGTGACACTGACAGGAAACAAGTATCCTGTTTCCCAGATTCGTTGTGCACATTGATCAAAGGGCATTGTGATTTCTTTATCAGCCAGTGCAGATTTAATCAATTTGGAGACTCTTAAGGCTGGCAAAAGGCAGCAAGCTGAACACAACACCCCAATGCTGAGTCTTTTGACAGTACAGTACGTCCATAGCAACTGGTGGCTACAGTTAATCTTGGTACAAAACCAGGCAGTCTACAATTGATAAATAAGCTCTGACTTTCTGAATGTGACAGAAACTGCTGTAATAACTGATGAAATGGGCAACTTAGCCAGTCTTGCCCATTGGTCATGGTCAATACTATCTTGCCACTGGCAATTCTGATGTTGGTTTGGCAGTGGCAATCATCTTTCGATTTTTCCTCAATAGAATAGACAATAAAAAAGACCACACATTTTTCTTATTTGTGTCCATTCATTTGTCCATCAATACAAAAAACACATAATCTCTTGAAATGTGACAGTCTCAGTACTCGGCCTACCTTGTCTATGGAATCGATGCTTTCCACAGAATCAATACTGCCCAGACCCTAATTTGCAGTGGCCACTCAAAACTCGATCTTTGCAAGTTATGAACCCTGTTCCTCTGAGAGCGTGTAGTTACAACAATACTTATTCTACCCAAAAATGGGCCCAACTCACCACACAAAGATGCGTCTAAGGCCCATCCTTCACTTTTTGTCCCCATAATGGGTATCATCAAACCCAGATTCTCAAGGTCGCTGCTGGCCACCCTCTCTCTGGTCGTCAGTTAACCATTCCAAGTAAAGAGCCACCTGAACTCACTTCATGTATTTGTAGACTCTGCACAGTAAGATTTTATCTATTTGAATGCCATTGGGAAGATAACTTCTTATCACTAGCACCAGGGGAAGTGATTGGTTATCGCCAACTAATTCTTTTCCTGTTTTTTTTTTTTTTTATGATGCCAGAGGCAACAAAATGTGCTGTATCAGAACCACACCAGCTGTTGAAGCCATTGCTACCATTGCAACAAAGATACATAGTGCATGCAAGCTGGCCTCAGACAAAAATGAAACCCTCTGGCAAATGGATATCTGCTTGACTGAATGTTGCTGTTGCTGTCACCAGTATACATATCAGTCTGAGCCCCATCTTTGGCCTTAGCAATCTGTCAGATTCCCATTTTTGTGGCAGGTTTCAGTCATCTGCTAAGAATGAATATGACAGCACAGAGGCAAATGAGGTGCTGTGATTGTACTTCATTTTGTACACGCTACGAAGTGCCCATAGACCAAGGGATGTCAAGTGGGGGCATCATATAAAAAAAAAACTTAAAATGCTCCCTTGTCAACAGGGAAGGGATGAATGTTTGTTTGAACCTGACCCTCTAAAGTCAATCAGTTGACTTAACAACATCCTGTCAGGTATTAGCTAAGGATGGCATAGTGCTGCCCACTACAGGACCCAGACGAAAGTGTAGCCATAACTATGATCATCTAAAGCAATGTCCATCAACCTGTTCTGACCCAGCTTCTCCAATTAGCCTGCCACCACTGAATGCATGTTCCCAGCCAGAAATGTACCTGTTCCACTTCTGAGTCATTGGCCCAGCTTTTTTCGTTTTGGTTGCAATGTTCCTGATCCATGTCATGTCAGGCCGACATTCCTAGGCTGCATACCTGAACAACCATATCAAACAGTCAAGTCCGTAAATCAGATGTCTGGGTGGACTCTGGTTTATCTCAGTTCTAACCCTTCACCCTTCTTTATTTTATGCAGGAGTAAACAAACGTTAGTGCAGCAGGAACGGCACTGGGGTGTTGGAACACTAGTAATGAAACTTTAACGAGTTGTTCATGATATTGACAGACACTGTGCTCCAAGTGTGCTCGGACTTTAATGGAGTAAAAAGCAATGGAATTTGTTCAAAGGCAACAAAATTAAATCGAGCCTATTCACTGCAAAAATCACATGCATTGTCATTGATTAGTTTTGTATATAATCTTTAGGGTTACTGGGCTGAACCCAGTAATTATGTGAGCAGAATTATTGGTGAAACATGAAAAATGAAAGATATTTGGAATAATTTACCCTGCAATTTCGTTGAAAGCATGAATAATTTGATAAAAGATTCGAGTATGCTACCCACTCACATTTGCCAATAACATTTTATATCTTCATGTCTCAGTTTCTAGGAAGTCCGGTGAAGACCGAAGCAACTCATCAGTTAGGCATCACAGGAAATTGAGCAAATAAGAAAAAAACTTGTTTGTACCCTCAACAAGGGAACTCAACCTAAGACCGCCAAAGGCCACAGTACAATGACTATGTCACAATCCAAAACTGGAGAACAAGGTTTGCATTCGGAGTAGCTTACTCTTAGAAGGGTTGCCTACCAGGACTAAAGGGTCCCTTCCAACCGCTGGTTTGATTTTGGAGTG
Organism: Macrobrachium rosenbergii; assembly: GCF_040412425.1. Classification (NCBI taxonomy): domain Eukaryota; kingdom Metazoa; phylum Arthropoda; class Malacostraca; order Decapoda; family Palaemonidae; genus Macrobrachium; species Macrobrachium rosenbergii. The sequence continues at coordinate 36,703,745 of NC_089759.1, forward strand.
TCCCTTTCCTAGAAGAGTTGCCTGTCAAGGCTTGAAGAATCTCTCTAACTCCAATTCGTGTAGGCAGGGACGTCACACTATAAAGTGAATGTTGCTAACAAAAAGGAATGCATTTAACCAGAGAGTAGTATGGTCAGGCAACCAAGTTTTCATCAGTAAACCAGTGACAATATATGGAAGTGATAAGAGAAATTTGGTATGTGAGATAACCAGTATCTGTCAGATACACTATAACATACAATTTACAGTTGAGCAATACTGAGAATTTTCAGCTAATACTCTGCTAAATGGTGCTTTCGTTCCTAGTCCGTTGTATAGCATGTAGAAGGTTGATTCTGGAAGGATGCAATCCTTTGCTTGAGCAGACGATTACTTGTGATTGGTAATACGATTGTAACTTGGTAGTTTAAAGGTAGAAATGCCTCCAAGTCTAGATAAGTTGGTTGCAGTGAAATCTCGAGTGTTTGAATGAATTAAACTAGTTTCAAATGGAAAACCGAAACTCCCGCGATCCAGTGTCGGTTGGATTCACAATGAACAATCTAGATATCACCTATTAGAGTATAGTTCAAGTACTCAATATACTGGTGAGGAATTCGGGGAATTATGCACATTCATACAAAACTTGTTGTTCTACCTGGGTATAAATTTACAACTGTAATTTTAGTAAAAGTAAGAGAACGATTTGTGATGTCCTATATAATACAGACATAAAATATCCCATTTTGCTTCTTCCTGATAGTTGATTTGTATAAACATCATGTGTAGACGGTTGCTTCAATTTTCACGTTAAAGTTTTTAGGTCAAAATGCAGTCAATATCCCATCGTCTAACAAATATAAATCGTATAAAACGCATGAAGATTCAATGAGGATACAAGAAAAGTTAAGATGGAAATATGGCTACCTGAAAATAGACGGAGGAAAAAGAAAATCCAGAATTAAAAAAAATATTCAAAACGCTGAAACATGAGGGAGACCAAGGACAGTATCGCAGTGAGAGATAAATCTCAGAAATAGGAAAGAAAAAAGAAAGAAATGATGACTCTACCAGCATTTTCAAGAAAAAAGAAGGCAAACAAACTTTAGAACTGTAACGACCAAAATCACTTATCATTTCAGTCAGAAACTATTGAAACCGTGGCGCGCCAACAGTTCTTCGGCCATCTTGAAAGGTGTAACATCCTACCAAACAATTAGCCAGCTTTTAAGAACAAATAACTACACCGATAAAGTAATATATTTTGTTTAAGACGATCTGAAATATAAATATAAGGACAAGTGTTCACTATCTACATTATTAGTAAAATCTAAGTTTATGATGAATAAATAACTTGAAATGAATGGATTTTGAAGATGTACTGGAATGATTTGAGAGCTACCTCGTTGACAGAGCTTTTAACATACACATCGAAAACTGTAAAGCTGCAACGTAGACGTTGTACCACAAGGCAGTGATCTGGGACCGATATTATTTAGTATATACATAATCTGATATTATGAATTCTGAAAAAAACAAGGATTAAGATGTAATCCTTTCACATATTGATGTACAATTTTACTTAGCTGTGGACAACACTGAAGACATTTAGCAAAAACAGAGTTCTTAATGAAGGACAAAAAGGGAGTTGGTTGACCAGAAAAAGACTGAAACTGTATCAAGATAAAACTGAATGTACACTTTTAGGGTAACAAAAGAAACATAAAACAGCTCATACAGTAAAAATAAATAACGCGAATAATAAAAAAGAGAGAGGAATTAAGAGAATTCACAGATGAAACCTAAATATGAAAGATTAAATATTAAACGTATCGAAAATAGGACGCCCTCTTAAGAAATGCAGTCCTCATAAGGAAATACACACATATACACATATATATGTAATGTATATATATATATATATATATATATATATATATATATATATATATATGTATATATATATATATAGTCTCGGTAATTGGGCGGCTACTTGGAAATCTTAGCTTAATGATAAATAATATTGCCAAGACCAGGAAGAACATTCTTTATTATACGAGCTTTCGAGGTATAAAACCTCATCATCAGGCTGAAAAAACCGACAAGGATGAGAATCAATAAAATTACAATAAAATGAATTGTCATAATAAATCTTCAGCAAAAATACTAACGAAATATATAAAATGAACAAGTAAATCCAAACTAAAAGGGTGAGACGTAAAATAACGAAAAATTAAAAACACAAACATAAAAATATGAAAATAAAACTAAAGTGAAATGTAAACAAACTACCACTCACAAAGTAAAATATTTAACGAAAAATTGAGTACCTACTATGAAATTACACGATAGCTAGTTGAATACCAGACGAGATGTTCAATTCCGGCTTCATCTTTTTAATAGTCCAAACCACCCTCTTCCGCCATTAGAGAACACAGTTTAGCACAGGACCATCCTTTCACTGACCTGGATTTTCGGGTACTGTCTTTTTGTTCAAATAGACTGGACCCTTTAATTTCAGAGTCGCTGACTATTAAAAAGATGAAGCCGGAATTGAACAACAACTCGTCTGGTATTCAACTAGCTATCGTGTAATTTCATAGTAGGTACTCAATTAGGTCGTTAAATATTTTACTTTGCGAGTGGTAGTTTGTTTACATTTCACTTTAGTTTTATTTTCATATTTTTATGTTTGTGTTTTTAATTTTTCGTTATTTTACTTCTCACCCTTTTAGTTTGGATTTACTTGTTCATTTTATATATTTCGTTAGATTTTTGCTAAAGATTTATTATGACAATTCTTTTTATTGTAATTTTATTGATTCTCATCCTTGTCGGTTTTTTCAGCCTGATGATGAGGTTTTATACATCGAAAGCTCGTACAATAAAGAATGTTCTTCCTGGTCTTGGGAATATTATTTATCATTAAGCTATATATATATATATATATATATATATATATATATATATATATATATATATATATAATATTTGCACTTTATGCAGTCTCATGACTAGAATAACAGTCTCTGTGATGTCTAACAGACTATTTACTGAAGCCGTAGAGTTTAATTAACAAAGCAACCAAATTAATAATGAATAAATTCCCACGTAATAGGGTCATGTCCAGTTGAATGATGGAGAGAGGAGAAAAATGGGTTTTATTTTTATCTAAAGCAAAAATAGGAAAGCATCATTAACTACCTGTGATATTTCAATGCAACATATCACTCGAAATGCATCAGTTATCCTGTCCACACCCAAAAGTTGTTTCCTCTTGGATAACACTCGTCATAACGTAGTTAAATTGTTATTATATATATAAATAATATTGTTCATTAACAGTTATATGTAACAATAATTCACAGCAATGTAAGAACTAATAGCTAAACTTAAGTCATTGAGTATTTTGTTTTGTACGACAGTGTGTAAATTTTGTGAATAAATGATTGCACCAAGAAAATAATATTCATTCCCAGTGTAGTTTGATTTTAGTCCCACTTTTTGTCTCTACCCCAATGGAGAGAAGGAGGGAGAAAAGGGAGCGAGGAAGGGAGGAACGATTCTACATAAGTAGAAACAGTTCAGCTAATTGCTTCCCTTCTCCAAATTCACTGTGGAGGAGCGAAAGGAGGTGTGTAACATCGCTGCATATCTATTGGCAGATCGTCAGCATCAAATTATCAACTGTTTCAGTAGGATCAGAGAAAGGCAAAAAGGTAGAGGGAAAGGTTACGTGGATGAGTTCTGTTTTGTTCTGTTACAAATGTTCCTCTGCAACAGTGGCATTATAACGTTACAAAATTTTAGAGGGATCTTCGAAGAGACTTTGCCGTATTGTTGGCAGCACCCTTGTGGCAGGCTCTTGCGTAATGTGATCGTCGAAAAATATTTTAACACTTGATAGTTTAGTTAAAGATTTGAATCTGCTGAAAATGTTACACATTGCTTTCAATTACTCGTATCATTACTTCTAAGGAATTATATATAGATATTTTGCCCGCTGTCAGTAATCCCGGACCTTCATATGATAGATTGACATCTGGCACGAGTGACATGAGTAACATAAAAGTATTTGAAACTCTCAATCTGGTTTATTCAGAGCCCTCAAGTGTCGTATTCGGCCAGTGGTTGAAATCCACGGAGGTACCCGGAGACTTTCCTAGGCATACGGAACTGTGTCAGTAATCCCGGATCTTCATATGATAGACTGACATCTGGCACGAGTGACATGAGTAACATAAAAGTATTTGAAACTCTCAATCTGATTTATTCAGACCTCTCAAGTATCGTATTCGGCCAGTGGTTGAAATCCACGGAGGTACCCGGAGACTTTCCCGGGCATACGGAACTGCGGTATTTCGCCATGAATCATAACACTCACCAGTATTATAAGAATCTCATAACCTGCCGTTCCACAGAATCAAGAATTATTTAACGAAACTAAAACGGGGACATTCCAAAACCTATCGGCGACAGAAAAAACCGACAGAGAAAGTGTCGACGAGCGGGTGCGCAAATTAGATCTCCTTTATTTCTGTCACGAAAATAACACTTCTTGCAAGAAGGTTGATGAGACTCGAGAGACGGGACACACACAGAGAGAGATCATGATGCTTGTGATTTGCCTCGGCTTTAGTTAAGGTTTGTGTCGTGGAATCGCCTGGAACCGACGTGAAATGGTGATCAGGTAGACGAGTGAGGGTGAAGGTGTCTTTTGCGTAAGTTAAGAGCTCATTTGGATAGAAGTTGTCGTCCCACCGAAGTGAAATTGACGGAGGTAAACAAAGCGAGGAACTTTTCAAAGCAACTTCGGGGGGCAAGTGGTATCCGTGGTATTCCGGGTATTCCTGCCAGTGCGGATGCCGTAGGTGGCTGTTTTCGCTTGCGTTTGGGTTGGACGGCAAAGTGGAGGGTAATAGGAGGTTAATCTGCATCCAGAATTTCCCCCCAGACCAGTTGACCTTAGTGTAGCGTAACCACAGGGGATGGACGTCCCTCCTCCTCCTCCTCCCCGAGTGAGTTAGCTTCGCCCAAGTTCTTTCATACCCTGGGTTCCTGCAGAGTGCATTTACAAGTGCTAACCTCCATTTAAACACGAAAGGGTAAAGGGTACTTCGAAAGTTAGAGCCTAGGGGCTAATTAAACGCAAATGTAATATTACAGTTTCGTGATGTGCAAGTTTTTTTTTTTTTTCGGAAAATTTGACATTTCTTTCGTAATGGTTAGTGGTAGATCTGAGTAATAGATACATGGCGGGTATTTAGCGAGAAATGGCAGTTTCTTTTAGTATTTTGGTTGCATATTTACAATTTAACGTTATTTTTGGGGGGTCGAATGTAATTAACCTGTAATTAACCCCTGAAGTCCATCCAACAACGGGTATCCATACGCGATCTTCACAAGACAGAGCACGGGTATATACGTCTGTTTGGAACGGTTCATACCCTGTCCGGCAAGTGCAATAACTTGTTAATGTAGAGGTACCGCCACCCCCGGGCCAGTACTAAACACGGCGTAGGGACATCCCATTTGGCCGACAACCAACAAATGCACCGCCAGTATCAGAAGCCTAAAAGTGTAGAAAAAAACCAGTTTCCAAGGTAAAAACAGTCGTGGAACTAATACTTGGAAGTCCCCGGTTAGTTAACCCTTTGCGTGCCCCTTAAACCATAAATCTATCGATAGGCTAACGGGGAATTGTATTAGGAGTAGGGGTAATTCTCAGAAAGAGCTCTATGGGCTAAATGAAGTTTTGTCTGAACAAGGCAGTGTAGAAAAAGGTGTGTATGACATGGTAGAGGTGAATTAACTGGAAAATTTTACCGGAATAATGTGAGAAATTTACCTTTTGTTAATGTTTTACGCAGAAAAGCTCCGCAGGACGCCATTAGTACCAGTCCCCCAGGGATGAGTGTAAAAACAAAAACAGAAGATGGTAAATTGGTATTGTTATACTTTACACCCGGTCTGCAACCCGACTATGAAACCCACAAAGATAGGTAGTAATGCAGTGAGAGGAATTCAAAATACCCCCATCTTTCCATTCGCTAATTAATAGTTTCGGAGATATGATTGATAAATGTTGAAAAGTTACCAATATACGATAGAGCTATGTAACCTCATTTTCTGTTACTACCTTCCTCACATCGGTCGTTTTTTGTGACCCCTGTGGCTAGCGCGTGCGGCGCAACATTACCGCCTGCCAGATCATTTGAGCTTGCCAAGAGTGTTTCAAAATGCAGATAAGGTGCAAAGCACCGTTCCGCCACGCCCAAACTGAAAGCAGAAATGTTAAAAAAATCACTGTTAAAAAAGTAGCATCACCCACAGTGTTGGGTTATGTTGAGGTAGTGACAATCAGAAAATGATAGTTTTGCCGAAGATAATAACATCAGAAAACAACAAAACAAGAAAACTAACAGGAAAAGATGTGTTTTTATGGTGGCTGGCGGCTTCCGAACAATGACCTTCGACTTTAAAAAAAGTTGAAAACTAAGCATTTCCAAAAACAATAATGGTAAGAAGCATGCGAAAATCATCAAAACAAGCAAGAAAAATATCGTGTGTAGCCTCAGAGGTAGTCCAGGTGTGAAGTATAATTTTACCGGTAAATTTCTCAAGTTATCTCACCTGTACTGCATCATATAGCCTACACCTTTTTCTATAAAAATAAAATTTTGTAATAAACAATCTCTCTGTGCAGAGATCTTCCTTAGAATTACTGGAATTTGGAAATTACAAACCAGGTTTTGGGTGACAGAATACAAAACTTATGAAATAGTCTATAGTCTAGGGCAGTGGTTCCTAAAGTTTTTCAGTCGGGATACCCCAAAGTGCAACTCCTAGTCAACCTGATACCCCCTGTCCATTATCAGCCTGCTACTCCCAACTTTTAATTTTAATTTTTGGTACAAAAGAGCAAACAGGACGGCTATAAACGAACAGCAGAATTGTATGGACTCTTTTTTATTTTATATTGAGTAAATAAATGAATGAAGACAACTCTTACATTGCTGGGAAATAGGGTAAACCTAAAGATGGTAAATTTTGAGCCCACACCTCGATTTGAATTGAGGAAACCCCCATATATTAATTTAATATTTTTCAGGATGCCTTTTGCAATACCCCCCAAGAACCGGTTTTGATACCCCTTGCGGTTATTGAGACACTACTTAAGGAACACCTGGTCTAGGGGATGCTTCCTTATGTAGCTGTTCCTAACCTAACTTATGGTCTTAGGGGCCAACCCTCTCACCCCTCAACCAGACCTAGAGTGCCATCAATCATAGAGAAACAATATTTGCTTACCTCCTCTTAAGCTGCCTTGGCAATAAGACTGGGGTTGCTACTGTGGTCCCCTCGTTAGTGCTAGACTTAGCCCAGGGGTATGTGAATGTGTTAACCAAGTATTTTTGACAGAAATAAATGCCAAATTCATCAACTATACATCTGAAACTATCAGAAAATTATCTTTCAAATCTTGGAACTCTTAGGCAATCTTGGAATTGTCATTTTCAGAACCTACACACATCCGGAAATAATATTCATGGCCTATCCAAGTTGTGAAAATCATGTCTTGACCAATCAGAAAGTGTAGCCTATTCAGAATTCAAGATATTTCATTTCATAGGTAGATTTAGTGTTTTAGAACCTACACACTTCTAGATACAATATTTTTTCATGATTGTACTGTAGTTTTGATATTCAGGGTAGTTCAATGTTCAGAAAATGTATAATTGAAACTTATTCCTTTTGAAATACAAACCATTGTCTGTAATGTTAGAGTATTTCTCAGCATTAGCTGGGAAAGTTGTAGAAACTGAGCAACAAGGGGGTTAATTTTTAGGTGGGTGAGTGAATGGGGGGAAACCCCAACTCTCCTGCCATAAGCCAGCCCTTCTTTTTTGGGCATGGTCACATTGAGACATCTTGCTGCTCTCTGACTGAACAAGAAGTTGATCATCTGTCACCTTTTCTGTTGTATGTATGATGTCTGTGTTTTTCATTTGATATGGCTTTGAACAAAAAAGTGAACAGTGAGAGGGGTGAAGGATATGTGGTAGTGGGTGTTTGACCACTTTATGTTCTTGGTGTTAGTGTTACCAGTTTTATTGTACAGATGTTTACTTCACCTTTTTGACTTCTTCCTCATGGACTGCCTTCTCTATCTCCTTGCCATCTGTTCATTCTTCCCCGTTTGCTGATGGTGAGAGACCAGCAAGCATTCTCTGATAGTGCCTACCCAGGTGCACGTGTCGAGCTCCACCCAGATTGTTATCACCTATCCTTGCACTGGTGATGGTGTTGCTGGAGCACTTACAAATGTTCATGTCCCTTGATATTCCAAGTGGCTGTCTTTCTTTCCTGTTTCCGCAAAGAAACTCAAAACTGTTTGGCCTCTTGTAGTAGTCTTGTCTGCCTTTATGCATCTTCTACTGTAGCTGAGGAGAATAAGAGTGAATGGAGTAAGTGAAGAAATTCCAATGAGTATCTTCTCCCTCTTTTTCCTCATGATCAAGTTCTTATTCCTTCTCTTCTGCCCCTTCTTCCTGTAAGAAGAAGAAGGAAGGGGTCATGGAAGCCCTCTCTCAACAGGTCCCATCAGACTTTGAGTAGCACCCTCCTTCTCTGAGGGTCACCAGTGGTGCTGGCTCACCTCTGGGTAAGACGTTGTTGTAGGGTTGACACTGGGTTCTGTCGAATTCCATTCTTGTACCAGCATCTCCGTACTCTTTCCAAGACATGAGGACTGCCCTGAACTCGTAACCTGTTTGTACTTCTGCTGTACGATACCACTGGGTATCACGACAATCTGTATGTGCTGGATTATGCAGACCCTCAATTATGATCCCCAGACTTTGTGCATGCTGACAGGGTTCAGGCATGAAAGGTTGCCATATTACCATACCATTAGATATCATGGCAAGCCTGTTGCATATGATCAAGACACTTGGGATGTTCATGGTTTGTCCAAACCTCGCAGCCTATTTTTGTATGAGTTACGATTCTTCATTCATTTGAAAAGGTCCAGAAGTCTGACAGTTGATCTTGCAGTTCTAAACTCTGATCAGTATGTCAGGGGCATGGTACTCCTCGTCGCTCTTTCGACCAGGGGGAGTAGGCCCAGGTATGGTGAACTCCAGTCAGTTCAGAGACTCACTCAGATTCCTCCCCCCGACAAGTGAGTCTTCCTAATGTAAAGGGCCTCAGGTTTGTATAGTTAGGAAAAATACAATTTACATTAAAAAATTGTGATTTTAAGAATAATTGGGAAAGAAGTGATGGCTCAAAAGTTGTATAGTCTCAAAGTTTATATCAGCATGTTAACCAGCAAGTAACCAGAAAAAAGATTAAACTGAACGTTTTCTTTGTTTTTACCATTAAAAACACAGTGATATTTCATAAGGACTTTCTTTTTTATAGGGATTGATAATTACATTACAGTGTTTAATTTTTGGTTTAGAAGTATTTATCTTTTCGTTAAACCTGTATGCAAGGTTTATTGTAATGTGAGTCTGGTTGAAGTCAGTTGAATGGAAAAATAGTTATGTACAACAGATACTAAACTTTTAAGAACTGGATTGAGTGTCTTGCATGATTACCACTGAGTAGATGTTGTACATAATGATTTCATAATCTGAAGTTCTTATTCGGGCACAGTAGTGCATTCATCCTAGTGACATCTTATTTCAGAGAATTTCATAACCCTTTTTTTTTAATGTACTCACTTTTTTCAACTTTTCAGAGCAATATTTTTGCAGGGCCTTCCTGGATGATCCTCGTGGTGTCATGACATGAACCATGACATCGTCGCAGAACACCACCACTGCCAACACGTTCACTGCCTCCCATCGCAACACCCTTTCCCAGTTACAGAGTCAGTCCACTTGTCATGATGTTTTAATTCTTTTCTCTTATACCTTCTGCTTCTTACCTTAGGACATTTTGCTTTTGCCATGTTCAGACTCATTGATAAGGTGTCAGGTCTTGCTAATGCTGATATTGTAGTTGGATTGCATTATCTCTTTCATAATTTTCCTAGCATTTATTATAATTTAGTCATGAAATTATAATTTAGTCATGAGAGAAAGGTTCATTTTGAATGCCCACACTGCTTTGGAGTCTACGCTAGTTTATCGGTTGCTGCATCGAAGTTATCCTTTAGGAAAGAAAAAGTTTCCCTGAAGTTTATTACAATTTCTCTGATTGCTAGTTTAATTTTGCTGTTCGAGTATTAATATTTGAAGGCAACTATAATTAATTCACACCACCCGTGCATTTGATATCTAACCCCGTCTCTTACGACGCTCCTGATTGGCCATTGATTGGCCAGTCACAGGGCTGGAAACTCGTCAGTCTGTTCCAGCTGTCACTGAGTCAACATCTACGCTGTGACCTCTTTCAAAAGTTATAACTTTCATTACTCCTCAGTTTTACCCGAAGAAATGTAGTGTTTGTCAATTTCATCACTAAACATCGTCAAGTCAATGATTTAAGGATTATAATGAAATATGAATTGTGCACTTCAGTATACTTAATGCTAAAATATGTACAGTACAGTATAGTGAAATGAACATGAAATTTTTTATATAAAATATATTCTTTCATTCCTTACATGACATCGCAGTACGTTTATCATATATCGTCTTGTGTTTCACACAGTATTGTAGCTTAATTGTCATGGATGACAATGCTACCAAAAAATTATAGGTAGGGCTATCAATATGAAAATAACAAGCAAAAGGTTAAGAATATTAAAATGAGTGGGGATGCGCGCAGACAGTAGCCTCATGGTCATTTCACTATACATATTTTAGTATCAAGTTTACTGACGTACAAATTCACGTATTGTGTTATTATAGTCCTTAAATCATTGGCTTGACGATGTTTAGGGATGAAATTGAGAAACACTACTTTTCTTCGGGTAAAACTGAGGTGTAATGAAAGTTATAACTTTTGAAAGACATATATCATGAGGAGAGGCTGCAGCGTAGATGTTGACTCGGTGATGGCTGGAACAGACTGACGAGTTTCCAGCCCTTGAATGGCTGATCAATGTCCAATCAGGAGCATCGTAAGAGACGGGCTTAGATATCAGATGCACGGATACTGTGAATTGATAATAGTTGGTGTGGTCAACATGCACTATATATAATTTTAGTTAAAATGAAACCTCTCCTCCTCGTACAACCAGTGACTTTTGTGACCAGCTGCACTTTAGGAATTAAAAAAAAAAGGCCAAGGCTAGGGTAAGAATTTAAGCAACTAAACTAAAAATAGGCGTGGCCAATTGTTAATCCTAAGGCGAAAATTAGGTAGAAACAAGTAAGTAATTTGTAAAAATATAGTAACCTTTTTTAATACCTACCAATAGGCCCAACAAAGGTGTAGGCAACTGCAAAGCATAAGTAATGGTATAAATCTATACTTAGCAAATGCTAGGCTCCAACAAAATTGTAAGGTAACCTGGCCACATCCAAAGCCTGCCATCTTTGAACAAAACCTGTAAAATTCATAGTAGTAAGAACAATACAACACTGTAGCATAAGAAAAGGTGAATAAAACCCCATTTTACTTCAGCTACTCTACACCTGTAAATTTGACACTTCAGCAAGCAAAATATCTCAAAATTTTCTCATCATAATACACGAAGTCTGTTATGGTTGAGGTTTATTCCATCATCACTCACTGATGATCTATTGGAACTGTGTTTGCATGTATGTTTCTTCTCCATTTTGCACACTGATTCATTTTATGGCATACCTTACAGAATTGTGTATAACTCCATCCTCCTTGCCAAGTGCTATGCTGATCTGTTGCTTCTGCTTGAGGCACTGAGAGAGATACCTCTATGGCCCATTCCTCTGTGTCATTCCCACATGCTGAATACCAGTCCATGTATTTGCTCTGCCTTGGTGTATGGAGACAATCCAGCAGCTCCTGAGGAAGGCTTTTCCTAACAGGGTTGCACAGATGTCTTCTTTGCCTCCAGAGGTTCTGAGCAGCCAAGGCAGTGGGTCATCTTGTATGGCATGTGTTATCAAAGGGGTTTCTCTCGGGCCAGAACCACTCCAGAATATTGTGAAATTCTAGTCCGCCTTCATTAAGAAAAGCGCCTATTAATCCTCCAGTGAAAGTCTGTTGCTTGGCCTGGAGGAAGGCCCCTCTAACTGAAGACCATGCCTCTATTCCATGATAGAGTTAGCCAAGCTCATGAGGAGCTTCTAACAGTCTTGCCTACCCTGCAAACTCAGTCCTCCAGAGTGGAAGATCACTTTTTTTCTTTTGAAGTCTAACTCAGACACTGTATAATCCCAAAACCTCAGTTCTCTGGAGTGGAATGTCATTTTGCTTTGTAGAAGTGTAACTCAGCCACTGTATGAGCTTGTTGGAAAGTCTTCGGGTAGAGACTCGCAGTAAAGGCTGGTTTTCTGGTGGCTTTTGTGTTTGCAAAATGTGTTGGCAAGTTTTAGTTCTTCACGTCAAGTCTGGCGTTTTTGTGGTTGAGATTTTTCCTCTCATTCCCTATTCTTCCCAGGTTTGGGGTAAAATATGTAATTACTCAGTTCTTGGCATTCAAAGGTTGGAAGGATGAGTGATTAGCACTACTTTAACCTCTTCCTTCCTCTTTTTTAATGAGTTATCAGTCAAGCTTAGAATGATCTGCAACTGGTCCTGATACGTCATATTCTCTGTCTTCCATCTTACTTTCCACCCTCTCCTAACAATTATTTCATAATGCAATGTGAGGTTTCCCTCTTGTTACACCTGTAAAACCTTCTTATTCTCAGTTTCTCTTTTAGCGCTGAGTGACCTCAAAGGTCCCAGCACTTTGCTTTTGGCCTAAAATGACAGATTTTAAATCATTTTGTATTTTTCATAACTAACAAACTTGCAGTCTTAACATAAGAGAAAATTCTCTAGTGCCAGATGGAGTCCAGTTAAAAAAAAGTTACACGGTATTGGTGGCATCGGGAGATGACCAAGATGATGGTGAGAGGGAGGTGGAGCTGACCTCCTATACCCCATCTCGGAAGCGTTGTGTCAGTTTTCTCTAAGCCTATGTAAAATATGAGGGGTTGGCTTGAGGTGGGCAGCATATGTTAAGACCCTAGGTTGTTAGTTATGAATAATACAAATTGATTTAAAATATGTCATTTGTTTATGTACAGAACAAACCTTTGGTCTTAACATAAGGAGGGACGATAGAGAAAGCCTCAGAACCGACTGGAGGTTCAGCTCACCTGGGCTTACTTCCTGTCCAAAGAGGGACATAGGAAGGAGTCATATGACTGAATTGTAAAAGGTTACTTTCCAGCCAGACATTTGGGTTAAGAGACAATGTGGAACTCCTGTTACATTATGTCTTGGAGTGAAATAAAGAACTGTAACTGTATGAGACAACGAAACTACATTAGCCACCAGCCGTGTTTGTCGTCATTTCCTCTCTCCCCTTGTAAGAGAGATGAAGGGCATTGCTTCCAGAATAGTTTGTATTGTGTATGAACAATCAGGTAAAACTAGTGGAAAGGAGCTCTACACTCACCTGTATCTGACCAGTTCCAGTGCATGATGAATAATTTCTCTCCACTGCCCGCCAGTAGAGGGGAAAAAAGAATGAGAGAGGAAGATCAGTCAACCCATTTACTCTTACTTTCAAAACCAGTATCTTAGGTAAGATACAAACTCTCCCGCTAGGGGCAATGGGTGAGCTACACAATTTGTTGAGCAGCCACCACAGGACCCAAGGAAAAAGTGTCCAAGGACTTGTGGGTAATGTCATGCAGATAAAAGGATTTTGTGGTTTGGCATAGAAATGTGCCAGCCTTTATGATCCTTTGAACTGACAAGTTCTTTTTGAATGCGATGGAAGGGCCTAGACCCCTGGCATCATGTGCTCTTGCATGCACTGAATTGGCCTCTGGATTAGAAGAAGTAAATTAGGCCTCTTTAATTGCTTCTTGAAACCAAAGGGAGACTGTATTCGTGGACACTTCCTTCTTGATCTGGCCTGTACTAACAAAAAGTCTTCGACAACCCAGTCTGAGGTGTTGAGTCCTTTTTAGGAAGTTCCACAGTGCCCTAATAGGACATGAAAGTAACTCATCAGGTCCATTACTAATAAAATCTGTAAGCGAAGGGATGGAGAAAGACTCAAATCTGTTGTCGTGAACGGAGGGATTTTGAGTCTTAGCCACTAACTCTGGGACAAATTCGAAGGCTACTGACCCCCAACTCCTCGTGTTTAATATCAAAAGATAGTCCGTGTAGTTCACTTACTCTCTTGAAAGATGTTAAGGCTAAAAGGAAAACTGTCGTGGGAGTTACATTCCTGTTTGAAGAAGTTCTTGAGAGTTCGTATGGACTACGTGTGAGACTTTCCCTGGTATACGGCTGTAGAAAACCTCCTGAGGTACCCTGACATTTCTGTCGCTGCTCTGTGGAAAAAGTCTCTTGCTTGCAGGGGATACTGGATAGTCTCCAACTGTGAAGAGATAGGGACCCTACTGATTGGTGAAATCTCTTGATGTGTGGTTGACACAAGGTTGTGCCAAGGAGGAATCTTCCTCGGCACTTCTGTCAGTAAGGCTAGATTATCGGGGTACCATTCTGTGTGAGGTCACATGGGAGCTACAAGGGTAATACTGTGGTTCTGGGAAATCCTCACTCTGTTGATGACTTGACGGATGAGGCAAAACAGGGGAAAGACATAGACATCCAGATTGTCCCAAGGATGTTGAAGGACGTCCTCCGCTACTGCCCAGGGATCTGGAACGACCTAACAAAATACCTCTAGTTTTTTGTTGTGTCTTTCTGCAAAAAGGTCTATTGATGGCCTTCCCCACAGATGAAAAAGCATTTCTGCCACTTCCTGATGCACTGACCACTCTGTTCCCAGCACTTGACCCTGGCTACTCGGCTTGTCTGCCACCATGTTGTTCTTGCCTGGGATGAATCTGGCCGAGAGAACTACTGATTGAGGGACCACCCACTGGTGTAGTTGTACTGTCAAGTTGTGGAGATGATGAGAAACTAGCTAGAACTGCTGATGAGTTGCTTCCAGATTTCTGGCAGATCTGAAGGTGATTATAAAAAAATTATACCTCAGCTCAGTTCTTCAGTAGTGATGAAACTGGATTTCAAAAGAACTACTGATTGAGGAACCACCCACTGGTGCAGTTGTACTGTCAAGTTGTGGAGATGATGAGAAACTAGCAAGAACTGCTGATGAGTTGCTTCCAGATTTCTGGCAGATCTGAAGGTGATTATAAAAAAATTATACCTCAGCACAGTTCTTCAGTAGTGATGAAACTTGGTTTTCTGAAAGAAAAAGCTGAATTGAACAAACATTTTAGAAAAATACAAGGGTTTAAGTATGGAAGGATTGAATAATGTTGGTACTTTTGGCAATGCAACGGGTTATGTGATCAAGCCAGGTACTGTTTACTGCTCCCAAGAAAGAAAATGATCTACCCCTGTAAGGAATATTTGGTGCAGAAAAGTTGCAATTTGAAGTTCAATTCATAATAGACAATTGTACCTGGCCATTCCATGATAATATTAAATTTGGTGATGACAGTTTCAAGGTTACATCATATTGCACCATGACCTCTTTGCTATAGTCTGTTAGGCAAAGTATAATTCTGTGTCAAGGCCACATTCACCTGCCTGCTGTTTGATCGCATTCATATGATCATTGATCCTGACCTTGGAAGTCATCCAGAAGTCATGCAGTGATGAAGATCATTATCCATTGTACGTGCTGTAACATTTATTAAAGTTGCAATGGATGAATTGATACCAGAAACTGGAATTGTTTGTTGGAGGTCTTAATGGATGTTGCAGTCAACTTTAAAGGTTCCCAGTGGGTAATAAAGAAGTCAAGAAAATTTGTGCAGTAGCAAGAAAAGTGGGCGGAGAAGGATTTTTTGAGGTAATAGTCCAAGAAAAGGAAGCACATATTGGAAATAGGAAAGAAGTGATATCTTGAAGAACTGGAAGAACTTGTTAAATTCACCAACAAAAGAAAACACGGACAAAGAAACAGAAAAAGAACCAGCAATGTGGATGCTTCAGTAATTTAGCAAACTGTTTCACATTGCGTGGAGTATAAAATTATGATGTACATACAGTCTTAATTACCAAGAGAATAATAGCCTCCTGTTGTAGTGTATTTGAAAAAGATCCTTTAAAAGGTACTCCGTAAGCTTTATCTGCTCCTGACATTATTCCAAGATTCCCAAAAGCATATGACCCTTTTGATAAATTTTCAGGCCTGTTGCCTAGCTCACATTCCTCCTCCTCCTCGTTGTCATTATTATCATCATCATCATCATCATCATCAGTGAAGGAATATTTTGAGAGAGAGAGAGAGAGAGAGAGTGATTGGTATTATAACTTTTTGTAATTTTTTTGTTTTAATTTTTAGAATTTTCCAAATAAAGGGTATTGTAGGTACTTTTGTAAATTGAAAACATACTGTATTTTATAGGTTTCAGCATTACATGAGGTTTCAAGCATATATGAGTAGCTTGAAACCCATTCCCTGCATAGGTGAAAATACTGTACTAAGATTTCTCTTTATTGTATTGTATTTGAACTTTAAGGAGCTAGAGTTGCAGAAAGCATAAATGGCAAGAAAAAGAAAAAGCGTACGCTTTCTACTGTAGGCTAAGTTTATTGTTATATAGGTTGGAATGATACTGTTATTTTACAAAATAACTAACAAGGATTTTTTATGTTATTCTCTTGCGCAGTGTAAGCAAACATGTTCTTGGTCACCATTGCAGTCAAGGCTGCATGGTAGGATGTATTCCTAGTGCCCAAACTTAAGTTTAGGTAACATAATACTGTATTGCTAATAAAATGGAAAATGTTTGGCATATTTGATTTTTAAAGCAAATATAATTAGTTTTATAGCCTCTCAATCATTTTTAACATTTAGTATGAATTAAGACTGGTATGGGCTAGGTTGCTAAATTATTTTATGAGCACATATCCAAGCCTTGGCAAGCCTACGTAGTCAGATCAGTTGGCATATTGAAACATCCCTCCATCCCCAGTTATTTTCAGTTGGCGAGCTTATTCTGCGCTTGCTATTTGTTGTTTATTACATGCAGTGCTTAGGTTGCGCTATTGTACAGTATCTATGTACAGCAGTAGTTTTAGTGTTGGGTTATTCTTCTTAACATGGTTTTGAAATAAATTTTCCATGGAGTGTAATAGTATATAAACTGATGAAATACCTTTGGTAGAAAGTGGTACTCACATGAAAGTCTGTGTCTAACTTCTGTGTTTTAGGTACCACATATGGACAGAGTTTCAGTGGAAGTGAGACAGATGTGAGCACCTCTACTGAGAACTTGAGTCCTGAGGAGCGTTATGCTTTAGAGCATACACAGCGACAGGAGCCACAGGGACAAGAGAATGTTGGTAGTGCAGTGTCTAGAATGGCCGGCACACAAAATACATGTGTGTCTGCGCTAGTGACGGGTGGAGCAACTACAATGTCCATGGCAAGATCAAATGAGTAAGTACAGCATAGGCTGTGATAGGAATATCCTTTCTAAGATTCAAACTTTTTCTATGGTCAAGACTATAACTGGATTATGAGAAATTGTTTATATCCATACATAATGCATTGTTTTACCAGGACATTAGATAATGTATTAACTTATTGATTTAGTGGTTAGGATTGTCACCAGTTTGTGTAGCAACATTCATTGCAACTGTGTGGGTGTGACTTTGAGATTTGTATGTTATCGTCAAAGTCTGTAGACTTGTCGTTTGTGATAAAGACAAGCTAGCAAGCTAAGCAAGATTGGGGGTGATGATGGAAATAGGGAGCTTAGAGCCATTACAAGGTGAAAGTAGCCACTTAAACACACTCAAACTACAGTAGCACACTCATAATTTGTAATTAATGACACTGAATACCATCATGTAGTATTACAAACTAATACCTTGGCTGACAGGTAACTTTAAGAAGCAATTTTTGGATGCATTTTTGTTGTTCAGTTATATTTACATCACACAAAATATAGGTTGTATAGTTTTTTAAATTGTCAAAAAGAAAAAAGTGTATTTATAGAAGCAGTGGTATTGATGATTTTACTGGTAATACTGCAGCATGATCAGTAATATTTGTACAGTACATCAAGTTTCCATTCGTGAGGTTCCATATGAAATTTCTCTCCCTTAGTCTATTTTTGAACACTTTCTGATGGTATTCCCATATGTTCTTGGTTTTTATCTGTGCACATGTTCCGTAAATGAAGACTTATTGCTCCGTACACACTGGCACCTTGGCTGAAGAGAAGGAAAAGAATTTACCCAGTTAAAAGGTTTCCAAATGCCACTGGTAGCCTTTGTTGAAAACCAGTGGAAGTTGGACACACAAAGCAACCACGTCCCTTGAGTGGGTTGATGGACAGGCTCCCAGTGATTAGGTCGTACGCTCCTTTTCCTCTCGCTGGTGTGGTTACATTTAGTTCTTTGTTTTTTCTCAGTCTATTTTGTGGCTTTGTTTGTGTGTTTTTTTTGTCATGGCATTTTATGTCATCCTTAGACAAGGACCCCTATTTGCTGCCCTTCTTTTCTGGGCCATGTGTACTCTGCTGCCCTTGTGCAGTTTGCAGGGATTAGCTGAAACAACAGTGTTATCATTTTAGGCAGTGTTTTGTCAACAAGTGATTTGGGTTGGCTTGTCGCACTGTGACTGAGAGACTCCAGTCGTGTTAAGATGAGGTTTCCTTATTAGCTATGCCACCTCCTGCTGCTGCTAGATCTTCAGACCCTTGTTGTATACCTTCTCTTGTTTCTGTTTCATCTTTGTACTCTCCAGAGAAGTTTGTTACCCCTGGTAGGCCCTGCCATGTTTTTCGTCTGTTGCTCATATTGTCTCTTTCTTACGCTGTCCATTCACCTCCCCATTCCTCCTCCCGCTCATGCTCTTCGAAGGACAGTTCCTTGCAGTCATCAGTTTGAAGGTTCATGAGTTAGTTGCTGCTTCACGTGTTGCTGTTCGTACAGTCTTGCTGTCTTGTGTTACGGCCTGTTGCCATCTTCCTTAGTAACGTTGCTGTTCCTGTCACCTCGTGTCTCCTTAGCTTCTGCAGACCAGTTTGCTGACTATACTTGCCTCTTCCTGGACTCTCCTGTGATTGTATGTTTCTTGATCTCTGTATTTGCTCTTGTGTGTTTTTATGCTTTAGTGTATGAAAATTTGGCCATAGGCATTACCATCATACAAGGAGTTTAGTGAGTGAACTCTAAATAATTTCATTTAATATCTTGCATAGTTGCCAACATAGCAGAAGAAGAATAGATATTTTTATTTCAAGTAGCTGATCTTTTTATTTTATCTCTTCAGATCCAATGCCTCCATCAGCAGCAGCACAAATACACTAATTATCCATAACTCCCAAACTGATGATTCTTGGAGTCACAGATGGATGCCAGGGGGATTCTCTACACCTGTGGCAGGACGAAAGTCTGGGTAAGTTTAATCACACGTTTTCTTTTCTGATAATGTGCTAAAAGATGCTTTCATTTGTCTATCATTATCAGTGATTCATCATTAGTGTTTTGACGTCAGTTTTTCCTTTTATGGAGTAGATTTCAAATGAGATAGCTCAGTTGAAATCTTTTCTGTTTTGTGTAGCCAGCCCTGTGAAAGCTGAGTTCTTCCTATACGGATACAAACCATTCGGTCTTTACACGGGGAAAATCTCCTGCGCTGCTGGAATCTGGTTATGAAAAAATTAGAGCGTCATATGATCAAGGTATGGTGGAGTAACGCATAGCATCAACCAGTGGGGTGACGAGATGGAGGGGTTTCACCTTCGATTGCCCTAAGGAAAGCTTTGATGTATCAGTTTTCTCTTAGCCTCCATTTAGTGCAGATGTACGCTGCTCAACTCGTATCAAAAGCCGGGTTTTTCCATTCCTGCCATTTTGTTTGAAATTGGCTCCATATTTTTGTGTTTTTGTGTCATGTATTTGTGCCTTTTTGTGTATGTGTGATTATTTATCAGGCAAACCCATGAGTTATCTAAGCCTAGTGCTAGGAAGCAGAGGAAGTGTCCTGCTATAGCTAATAACCCTGGCTTCCGTTACGAAGCCTCCTTTGAAACTGACCCTCATGTAACTTATAGCAGGTGTATACTTCACCGTTTGCAGTGTAAGTAGCCGCTGTTCTGAATGTTGTAATTGGTCTCCTGAGCAATGGAGGCATTTTGAGAACAGGAAGACGTGCAAGAGCAAGGGCTTTGCTCAAACATGGGAGGGCTTCAGCTCTTCAGTGCCGACAGACGACGCCATTCCACCTTGTTCTTTTTCTCTTTCTGCGACTCGTCTTCCTGCTGCTTTTTCCTTGGAAGATTTTACCCCTTCCTGTTCGTCTGTTGACTCATCAGTAGACTTTTCTGAGAGGAGTTCGGGAGATTTAACTGTTGATTCACCTGCTGGTTTGCCTGCCCCCTCCTGGTGGGGGGATAGGGAACTTCCCTCCCCCTTTGGCAGGAGACCAAGATTCTGTTTGTGATTTGATTCCAGGATTGAATGTTTAACTACTTCCTATACTCCAACAATGGTCAGGAAGTGAGCCCAGGTGTGGTGGACCTCCAATCGGTCCTAATGTACCTCTCCTCCCACCAATAAGTAAGCACATTGTGGAATGGTATTCTAATTATGTTGCAAGCCCAGATGTCTGGCTGTCAGGGAAGTCTTTTGCCTTTGAGGCTGAGGTGTTTAGCTACTTCCTATACTTAAACAACGGTCAGGAAGTGAGCCCAGGTGTGGTGGACCTCCAATTGGTCCTAACTTACTTCTCCTCCCACCAATAAATAAGTCTCCCAATGTAAAGACCGAATGGGTTGTATTCATATATTAATGGCCCACCTCTGCCACCCCTCATTCGGTTTCCCTGGGCTGGAAGAACACTGATACATCACAGCTTTCCTTAAGGCGGTTGAAGTGAGATCCCTCCTCCTCGCTACATCATTGGTTGATGATATGTATTACTCTGCCATACCTTGATCATATGATGCTTTAATTTTTTCATAACCAGATTCCAGCTGCGCAGATTTTCCCAATGTAAAGACCGTAGGTTTGTATGTTGGGAAAAATACAAATTGATTAAGAATTTGTGATATTTTCAGCTTGGTGGTCTGGTTTAGTATTCTTTATAGATGAATTGTTTTGTAGACTGTACTCTTTAATTCTTGTCTGGCGTATCTTCGTCAATGGCCCTCTCCATAATATTTTGGGTTTTCCTACAGATCTTTGTCCTGCTGCTTTCAAGTCTGTAATTTTTCTTTACAATGCTCTTCTCTTTATCTCTTTTTATCAAATATCCATCTTAACCATGTCAGTCTTTTGAGATGTCTGTCTACTTTCCAGCCACAAGGCACCACTTATCTGCAGTTTTCATCCATACTATGATTTTCCCAAGATACCCTGTTCTTCTTGTAGTAGTTAAAGCCTGATGTCTTAGGCATGCATTGTAAGTTTTGTAACTACAGGGAATTTTGTATATGCATAACATTAATCTCTTTTCATTTTATCCAGGCTATTGTGCTGTTCTTCTCGGTACTCTCTCTCACTGTCAGCTTCACTGTTCAGTTTTTCCCCAAGGCAACAAAAATGTTCTGCCATCTCTAAGATTATTCTTCTATCAAAAGATTATCCTTCTATCAGAACATGGGCTTCGTGTACATTTATTAGTAAATTTCAGCCATAATATTAAGTGTGTGGGCCAAATGCCAAATGGATATTTTATAACCAATGTTTATTGTATGTTTCCCTACACTTACAACCTGATGCACTGCATCCCCTTGACCATCATGGACAAGCATATTCCGGGGAGAAGACACTATGGAACCGTAAAGTCTGAAAGCAAATCAGCTCTTGATGGATATGTTACCTGTCATGTATACAGTACAGTATATGTGTGGAGAAAAGGAAAAGATCAAAAAAGCAGAAATAAATCAAAATATATTTGTTGAGCAACAGTAAACGGGAGACTTTATATAGCTAGTAATATCACAACAGTAAAGGGAATGTATTTGTTAAGCAGCAAATGACTTTAAATAAATTAATGAATTAAGGATATTGTGCTGGAATATGATCCGTAAAGCAATGGAACTCATCCCAAGACTGAGGAGAACCATTCCTAGTGGTTGTGCACAGACCAAGGTTTGAGGGCTTTTGTTAAATGGTCATCACCCAGCAAGCACAGATAGTCATGCAGCACCACAGCTTGTTGAGGTACATTAAGCCCTTTGATCTCCTCAATCATCAAAAGGTCTCTTCCATGACGTGGAACTGACCTCTTCAGTCATCGTTCTTTTGGTTCTGGTTAGGCAGCTGGTAATAGATAACGTGTTTCCCTTGTCAGTGTAAGAATCTTTTGTATATTTATAATGACAGCTGGCAACATTCGATTTCCAGCTTACAGGATGATCTCAAACAAGGGTCAGACCTTCAGTACCCATCACAGTGCCAGAGAAAGGGTGTGTTTCACTCAGTGATGTAGTACAGAGGCTTTTATTTGGAAATGACAATGAAAGTAGTAGACTTGAACTATCAGGTACAGTAGCTCTGATAGTGACAGCAGTGAATATCGTGATGTTTATTATATCGTAATTATAGACAAACCTGCCCTAGATAATTTTTTAACTTCAAGTTTTATCAGAGATGAGCTTGGATCAGATGAAGTGACAGAGGAGGAAGCAGGTTTGTTAAGCACCAGAGGTGGCTGAGTAAACAAAAAAATGTGATAAAACTTGCAAATGGAAGACCACTGAAGATTCAGTTTGTAAAAAATCGGTGCTCTGAAACTTGTATTGGAGATAATAGATTCACATTTTCTACAGAATGCCAAGTCATTTTTTTATTTTTTGTGAGGTTTTCCAAATGAAATTTTTTACCAAAAGCAAGTGTTTAAAGTTTTCAATAAAGATTTTCTTACTCAGAGTTTTCAATAAAGATTTTCATACTGAGTAACAAAAATAATGTTACTTTTTACTCCATACTTTGAGAGATATCACACTAAAATGAATCACCAAAAAAGCTACATAATTCAATATTTGAATAATTACCTACATACCATATGCATATTTTATCACTTTACTATAATAAAACATTATAATAACATACTAGTACAGTGTACTGTTATAACAGTAGTGAAACTAACAAAGAATTTAAGTACAAAAATAAAAGGGAGAAAATTAGTCAGTTATACAATTGGCAAGACACTGATCACACCACTGTTAGTGATAACAGGCTGGCGGCGAAAAGGTTAAGAAAGATTTATGAACTCATTCAGTTGATTGGAGTGAAATTTTTCTTAGTTCGTATGGGAGTGGGTAAACATTGGTGCCATATCTTGGTCATATTGTGCCTTTAGATTTGAAGCTATATTTTTGAAATTTGACAAGTTATTCAATTTCAAAGTATACAGGAAAAATCAGAATTATCATTTCGTATCCTCAGAATATGTACCCATAAGTAAACTGTTCAACTGATGGAAAGCAACTGACCCAAGTTTGCATTAACTCAGCTTGAGTCATAGGTGGTGCTTTGGAATTAACTTTCATTATGCAACCAATTTAAAGAGTGATCATTGAATTTGGTGAAGTTATTCAAGGTCAATGTTTAAATAGTGTGTTGATATGAGAAATAATAATAATGTAACTACATTGAATCCAGCTGGATTACTTTGTCTTTATAGTATTATGTATATTATTTTGAATTCATTTTTCTTTGTTTTTAGGTCTTCCACTCTGAATAGTGTAACAGACACTATCAACTTCAGTTCTTCCCTCATTAATTCCCCGCTTCTCCTAGACTCGACTCTAACCCAGAAGAACTCTGTTGCATCATATTTAAGTGACAGTATTCCTGGCTCTCCCAAGTTGTCAACACGTAGTTCTGCTATGAAATACCATGCTGCAACTGATTTACCCGATATTCCATCATCATATTTAGATCAGTCGGAAGTGTTAAAACATCTGTTGAACCGAGATGGAAAAAGTGGACAGAACAACCAGAGTGCTTCAAGTTCAAACAGTGGCATAGATATGTTGGAGACTGTAGGTACAGTCAGTAAAAATACATCTCAGTTGCCTTTGCTAAGTGACTTAGATACAACGGTGAATTACGTAAATTATCCTCCTCCTCCTGCATATCCAATTTGGCGGTTGGATGATTCTGAAAAGTCGGAACACATCGATTTAGCAAAGTCAAGTCTCTCAAAATCACAGCCTGACTTGAGCAGGCTAGGAGGCTCTAAAGAAATCTCAAGTCCCAAAGAATTGTTGAGCCAAAGGTAAGTTTGGTCAAGTTATTCGTTAGTTCAAGTTTCTCTGGAGTCCTTGTTATTCATTGAGGTCGGATGGCAGTTGCACTTTGAACTTTAGATGTTTCTCAAAAGTAAGATGTGAGTCAAAAGTTATGCCAAGAATAGTTAAAACTTCAGACTTGTTCAACAGAGTACCATCCCTTTCGAATGCGCTCTTTCAGCTGTTTCCACTCTTCAGTGTGATGACAGGCATTTCTTGTTAATGGATGTCCCAGACTACTCAAGATTTGCATAATGTAATTGGTGACTACTGCATAGTCATAGAAGAGTTAAACTGCTGTTAATCTTTTATTTTTTGCATGAGTCAGGTCAGGTTATAATCTTGAAGAACTGGATATTATGTCTGTGTAGAAGTTTACCCTAACTTAATTTGGTCTTTTCATTTCTTTGTTCCAGTAATAGGTTTTATTTTGGAAAAAATTATACTTACTAGTTGTAAAGCTGGTTTGGTTCTTTTACTATTTGTTATGCCATTCAGTCTTTTCCATTGACCTAAATACTATTTTTTTCCATCTTTAGAATTGTCTCTGGGCAAACAGACAGCAGTGAAGGTCATCTGCAGGAGCGAGCAGATATTTTAGCCAGGGAGAATAATGCATTAAAGATTGAGGTTGACATGTACCACAGGAAAGTAGCCAAACTTCAGCGTGTGAGTATGAACTTTATCCTTTTTTGTGTTGTATTATTTTTTTTGTGTTACATTGTATATTGTCTGGTAGAAATGTTCAAAGTAGTTTGTAAATACAAGTTGAAATGTCGTGCTTGGAGCATTGTACACCTCAGCCTATTTCATTTATCCATACCAAATTAGTCCACAGGGGCTATCAGTAAGCCAGATTTTATGCTATTGCAAGTAACACCTCAGTTTAACAGTCCTCTGCTTGACAGAATTCTGTACTTATCAGCCACACTGTCGTGATTTTTTTGCTATGCTTCCATTTTAGGTGTGATACATTTCTAGTAAAATCTCTTGGATTGAATGGTAAGTGTAAAGTAAAAGTTAGTTCAGCTTAGGAACTATGTGGAGCTGCTTTTAGCTGTAAGAAGTCTAGATAATATTCAGTTGCAGTCTGTAATATAGGGACTTTGTTCCCTAACAGACTTTGTCACTTATCAGAAAACGAGACTCCCAAAGTGTCTATTAAGTTGAGGTGTTACTGTATATCCTCCATCATCATGCCCTTGAGGATCCTGTGGTTTATTTTTCTGTACTATTTGCATCATGTCGTGATTTACAATGTCACATGGCATTAAGAACTCAAATACTTGCTAGAAATTCGTGAATCAAGTAGTTTTGATTTTATGAAATTTATTATATTTTTTGGGAAGTGCATGCTCACACAGAAAGCAATGAATGAGCAATATTTTTATTTCAGTATTTTTCTCCTTATATGTAATGACTCCTGAAATTTTTCTTATCAGAGCAGCAGATCCATTAGTACATTTATTCTGGAAGATAGCGTCTTAGAAATTCAATCCAATTAGATATTTCCTCCATTATGTGCAAAGCTAAAGCTGTTTTAGTGAAATATCTTTGACATGAGATTCATTACAAGTTTATAATATAGAGGTACTGCAGCATTAGTAAAAGGGCTTGGCCTACATAAGTTAATTCACCTACTTGAAGAGAAAAATTTTTTCTCAAGTCTTCATTACACCTACACTTTATTGTTTGAAAGCAGCAGACTATTATTGATCTGAAATGTTTTTGATCACATTCATTTCAGAAAATATCGGACATAGGGCATGGTTAAATTTTCAGGATTTGGAATCACATTCAGCTGTGCGGTAGCTGTAAGAAGTGATTTAATGATGACTCTGTTGTATAATGTTGTGTAAAATTTGATAGAATTTAATGGGGATGTTTTGCTCATTTCAGTTTGAAATGGAAATAATCAAAGTTCATGAAGCACACGAAGCCTTGGTCAAGTTATCAGAGCGGAGAGAGCAGCTAGAAAGGCTTGCACGGCACAAACTCCACGCAGAAGTGAAGCGACTGACTGATCTTAATGCGGATTTGAAGGATCAGGTTGATGTCCTCTCAACCCAGATTGCTAGCCGGAGCTTACCTACAGATAGTGCCGACGCCCTGCAAAAGGAACTTAACAAAAGAGATGTGTTTATTGCTCAACTTGTATCACAAAGTATGTTGTTATCCTGAAGGTATCTTGTTTGAGAGAAGTTGTAGCCTTGCAACATGTTGCCTTGATTTGAATGACATAATTGCATTAGCATTTTCAGTGTTAAAATTCAAACGTTGATGTACCTCCTAAAATGGGTGCCAGCATCTTTGATCGAGTGAAAGGGTGTTGGGAGAGCAGAACCTTATTCCTAAACGCTTGCTGAGAAATGTGACATAACATAAACTGTATATGGCCATGAGGAAAGTGAAACAACAGTGGAAGAACTCTCACTTTACTGATTAGGCATTTTCAGCAGACTACTGTATATAAAACAGCAAAAGAGGTTCAAAGAATTAATTTTTGCAACAAGCAACTAAGGTGAAAGGAATATAAACCCACATGCATCCAGAGATCATTATATTTGAGTTATATTGTCGGATGGGGAACAGCTTTCTTTGATTAACCCAGATAATTGGTAAACCATGGAGAGGCTAAGTGCATTAGCATGAATTATCAGTAATCTTCAGTCTCACTTGTAAATCATCCTTACACATATTGTGAAAATTTAATCAAGAGTATAGACCTGGAAGTAAATAGTATAATTAGTAATTGTTAGCTCTATTAACACAGTTTCTAAGTGGTTTCTAGATACAATATTATTTGGGATGAATCTTACCTACTGTTAAAGACAGATTATAATTCCGCGCCAATAGGCGAGTCAGCATTCAAACAAGAAAGATCGAATGACTGCCCAGATGACTGTCTAGTACTATACACCCGTTCTCCACCAGGTGTGTTTCAAATGTTTTAGCGCTTGTCAGAATTCTCTTGCTGCCTTTGTGTATAGGCACAGCTGGTATTTCATGGTTTGTGTTTGCTGCTATCACAGTACTCTACATATATTTTTCCTAGGTTGCTTTCCACAGGAATCAAGGCTAAGAATGCCAGGTTCTGTAGGAATGATTACTGTGTTAGCAGGATGTTGATTTTTGAGATAGACACACTGTTTATGCTGGCTGAAGGGGTATAAAGTGTGAATGACTCCTATAGAGCCAAAGTAGCCCTACTAGCCTCAGAGGGAATGATTTTCGGACTTTCTAGCTCTCTTGGTAGATGTCTCTCTATTCTTCCGTTAAGGAGAAATTCACTCAAGGTGCCAAATCCGCATCGTACACACTTGGAGGTGCTGAACCGTCTCCTACCAATAAGAGGGTTTTCAAAGGAATTGTGGATTCTGTCCTTAAGTGGAAAACAGCTGTGACCTGTATCAGAAGCAGCAGTGTATATTGCTCTGGGTGCCGTTCTAGAGAAATTTTTAGCACCTGTACCCCCATAGACATTAAAGTTTCTCCACTTTCTTAAATATAGTAAGAGTTTTTCACTGTTTACTTTCAAGGTTATCATTCCATGCTTTCCTCGAAATTGTGTTCGGTGCAGTTGGATCTGGCTAATGATCAGCAGATCAGTTGAGATTGAAGATCCTACAACTCGGTATCAGTCTCTCTCTGGAATTTAGACGCAGTTCTAAAATTGTATCTTCAAGTCCTTTCAAGCCTTTGGAATGAGTTTGATTGAAGTATTTTATCATGAAACTTTTTGTTGGCAGTTTCGACAGTTAAGAGAGTAAGTTTATTGCAAGCATTCTTCCTAAGGCTATTGTAAAGGGAATGCTATACAGTATTATCTTTTGGCCTTAGAGCTGAGAATGATGTTAAGGCTAAGTTTTTCCAAGAACTGTTGGAATTCCAATTTAAGCTTGTTGATTGTGAAGAAGAGGAAACACTTCTTTGTCCTATTAGGGCAATTAAAATTTACTTAGATAGGTTAAGCCTGGAAGAGGCAAAGTTAACCTTTTGTTTTGTGGTTTCAGAAACCTAGAACGTCTTTGTCAAAGAACACAAGGTGTCTCAGTGACATATTGACTAGGCTACCACAGGAGAACTAGTTCGTAATGTGAGTTTGGTTGCAACATCATATAGTTTTATGACAATTTGTTGCTTGAGGGTGTGATTAATGCAGCACAGTAGGAGGGCAGTTTGGATTTTTCCACTTACTACCTTAAGTATGCAGAATCACGTCTGAAAATGGTAAAGCCCTTTGTCTGCTACTAGTGGCGGCTGAAGTCTTTTCCTGAACCAAAGAAAGAACCTTTTAGGCTCTTTGTTTTCAGTCTTGGTTTTGATATTTTGGGGAGCATGAAGGTACATAATTGTATAGCAGCATACCTGTATATCATAAAGGTATTTCGTTTCAGTTGACTGTCATTATACTGTATAGAGCTTTTGGACCCAGGCACAGGGGTCCCCTCACGCTGCTTCCGTATGATAGGAGGACAGTTTGTAAATTGCCTTTTGAACTTTTTTATATCACTACCAAGATAAGCATTACTACATTGTTACTTTATGGTTTTTCTTCCTCATTTTTTATATTTGATTTACTGTGGGAGCAACGAGAACATTTCTTAAAAATTTCTTAATTTTCAGATAAAGAATTAATAGCAGCAAAGGAAAGGCAAGAAATAGAATTAACGGCTCAAAGACAAACATTGAACGAACAGCGAACACACATAGATATCTTGGACTCAGCCCTTACTAATGCTCAAGCTAATGTTGTTAAACTTGAGGAAGAGGTATGTTATGCAAAATATTTGTCAACCTTTTTTTTTTAGAAATTGTAGTATATACCAATTATGAACTC
Organism: Macrobrachium rosenbergii; assembly: GCF_040412425.1. NCBI lineage: Eukaryota > Metazoa > Arthropoda > Malacostraca > Decapoda > Palaemonidae > Macrobrachium > Macrobrachium rosenbergii. The sequence continues at coordinate 36,732,911 of NC_089759.1, forward strand.
TAATTCCAGTACTGACAACGATTTTGCATTGAATTTGAATTCCCATGATGATTTCTTATGCATTGTCATAGTAGTAGGAGTAGCAGTAGCAGTAGCAGTAGCAGTAGTAGTAGTAGTAGAGGGTATTTTTATATATGTACTGCCAATGTCAGCCATCAGTGAAAAATATTGAAGAAATGTTATCAGAATCTTCTTCATTTTCATTTTATCCACCTATCAGGTTTAAATGTAGCTGAAGAGTACAATAAGTTATGATAATTATGTGTATATGTATGCTTGATGCATATATCGTGTTTGCTTCTTTATGAATGTGAGATACCGTTGCTTTTCACAACATCTGTGTATGTGACCATATTTGTGTCTTTTTCAGTTACGTAAAAAACAGAATCTTGTCGAGCAAGCAGGTCAGTTGAAAAGACTGCTTGTTTCATTGCAACTTGCAGCAGATAGAAGAGAGCAGTCTGAGAAAAATCTTCGCTACAAACTAGAGAAAGAAATTGAACAGCTACGAATGGGTTATAAGCAAGTTAGTATCTTATTTACATTGTGTGCTATGTTTACTCATTATAATGATGTACAGGTTACGGCCAGTGTATGCTGAAACTTTTATATCATGATAAAATGCTAATTGTCGTGTTATTCAGAATAATTGCACAAATTTGTATAGTTTTCAGTTTGTGTATTGTCCAGTTTTGATTAAAATCAAGTGCACCTGTATTTCAGTTTTAATGCACTTCATAAGTTGACCCCCACCATTATCACAGTAATTTTTATTTCAGGGATTTTTAGAGTATTGTTTCTTAAGCATTTAATTGAACTTAACACCATCGATTTACAGTTGCTCATCTTGTGATCAGCAACTTCTTATAGACCAACTCCAAAAGAAAAAGACCCAACCACTTTGACAGTAGTGCATCTGGAACTGTCAGTGTCTGTAGTTTTAGTTAAGGTATTCCCTGTTTGCCTGTCAAGCAGGCAATACTTGCTGTTTTAGCTCCCAAAACTTATTATTTTTGTGATCATTATGTTGTTGTCATTATCAGCATTACAGTTTAAATTTTATCATTAGTTACTTGATATGTTTCATAGTTGGATATTTCATGTATGCTGCCTTTTGGTTGTATTAGTATCCAGTTAACCAGCACTGTAACTTTGTGTACAGTAGTATAGTGAGAACCTCCTCATTGTGTAGTGTGTATAAAGAATCAGGTATTTTATTTGAGCATTATGTGATGTTTGTAAGGGGTACAAACATATTTTCATGACTAAATGCACTTTTTGTGACAAAACTATTAAAATACTCAGGTATAAGCATTTTTAAGCGGGTTTTTCTTTTGTTTAAACAATCAAAATAGGCAGTTCTAAGTGTTTTTAGAGGGGGTTTTAAGTATTTGCGGATTTTAGCTATTCGCGGGGGGGTTGCGGTACGCATCCCCCACGAGTACGGGGGGTTTACTGTATTAGTTTGATCAAAATGTGCATTTAGTCACAAAAATGATATGAAAATACAGTAATTTTTGGGAATATGTCTCTATGAAAAATACCATGAATAGGCGAATTTTCCGTGACTTATGTGTATATATGTTCCACAGAGAAATTCGCGAATAGGTGAAGCCTAGAATCCGGAAACGCAAATAGGCAGGGGTCCACTGTAACTTTATGATTCAATTCGTCATGTGTGAATGAATATACAGGTGTTTGTCAAGTAGGCATATCTTTTGCATTTAACGCTATTTATGTCGATTCAACTTTTGAAGAGTATAACTCTAATCGATACGCTTTTATTTTAGGAAGGACCTGACAGTAAGCTTAGTGATTTGAGGCGTGAAATTCGTGAAAAAGAAGAGAAGATCATGCTGTTAGAAGGGGAGGTGACAAAGTGGGAGCAGCGTTACCTCCAGGAGTCAGCCATGAGGCAGCTGGCAATTGAAGCTGCATCTATGCCCAAGTGCGTCTCCACATCCCAACGATTATCCCAGTCTGCGTACTTATACCCTTTATTATTGTCAATGTTACCATGCATGATATTGAACACCATTAAAATAAAACCCTTTTAGTGCATGTTGATTATAACAACAATTCTTTTTCATAAAAGCTTACTTCACTTTTAATAGTTTATGATGCTTTCCAGGTAAAAAAATTATTTTAGGAAGGTGTGTTCAACTTTTCATCGAATGTTTGATTCCTGATTGACGTTTGCTGGTTTTGAAATTTCATAAGCAAAAATTTTAAAGTGCTAATCATCACTTATGTGTTTATGTGAGTTGTTACCTTCATGAGGCTAGACCCCGCATGAGTTTTGAAATTTCATCTGGTTGAAGTTCACATCTATGCAGGTCCTGTTGCTAGGTAACCAGTTGGTTCTTAGCCACGTAAAATGAATCTAATCCTTCGGGCCAGCCCTAGGAGAGCTGTTAATCAGCTCAGTGGTATGGTTAAACTAAGATATACTTAACTTCTTCCTGCTGCCATCCTGTCTTCACCTCATCATGTACCCAATTCATCTTTTGAGTTTCAATCTGATTTCCAGTGTCTGCTACAAATCTCAAGTATTTAATTTATAATACAATCTCCCGTGTGAATTCTTGTTAATTTTTTTTTGTAAGTGTTTGTCTTTGCTATGCAGACCTGATAATTAGTATGCCTTCAAGAGAAGCAAAGCTAAAATGAGAGGGCTTTCTCAAGTCTGCATCTAAATGTAAAACATTCATAACTGAAAATGCATATGAAAAATCTAATAAGTAATGAAATTGAACATTATACAGATGCTGTAAGAATAAATGGTTGTCTTTAGTCAAAAGTCCTCAATGAGGCCTTGCCTTCCACAGGTTATCAAGGAAACAAGTGTAGAGGCTGAAATACTCAATGTGAAGTAAAAAAAAGATGATTAGAAAAAGGAACATCCTCTAGATATAAGGGGCAGAATAACTGGTAAAAGTAGGCTGTCTGTCAGATTTGATACACCCCAACAGGAAAAATGAAATAAAACTGACTCAGTGACCAGAAGACCACTCTTAGTAAAAGAAGGCAAACGGCTGGACACCAGTTTATTAAGAACAGTTTATGCATGAGTATAAAAACTCAGAAAAAAAAATGTTTATAGGGTAATAAAATGGCAGAATTGTATTTTGTACATAATGTCATATGGTACTGCTGTATTCTGATGGACATAGTAGTTATATGGTCTTATGCTTTACAGTACGGGATGTAGATAGTCATGCAGTCATTTTTTGTGATGTCTTCCTTTGAATTGATCTTCGCTGATCCTTTTACAAGGTGTACTTAATGTTTCTCTTTGTCGTCCTGAGTTTTAAGCCTTAATTGTAAAATCTGTACCCATTGTTTTAATAGATGAACACTTACTATTTGAGGACAGTCCATATGATTTTACAAGGTGGAAGTGCAGAAAGGGCAAGAATTGATTTTTAAGTGAATAGTCTCAGTGCTACTACAAACTGAATGAATTGTATGTTAGGAAATTCACTCGGATATTTAGAACAGCTCCTGTTTAACCTTCTTTAATTCTGTGATTGTGCATGAGTCCTGAAGTGTCCCCATAACATTTTACTCCTAGTCCATGTTCTTTTCTTGAACAGTTACATATGTAATAAAAGATTACACAATTGGCTATATTTAGATTAAGGATGAAATTAAATGAGTTTTTTAGACATCTTGTTTTTCTTTGAAATATTTTGTGACATTCTTTATATCGATGGATCAGTTTATGCTTATTGATGATGATGTTTAATTTTCAATAGGGATGCTAAAATTGCTGCCTTGGAGAAGACTAGTCAAGAGAGTGAACGACGCATTGCACAGGCCAAATCGGACAAAATTCGACACATGGATGAAATCCACAATATGAATAAAAAACAAGCTGAGTATGAAGCAAGGTAGGCATACTATGTACAGTAATTTGTAATTATTAGCGTGGTAAAGATAAGAAAGGACTGTGTATTCATTGGCCTGGATATGGTCTGTCATATTCTTTTTAGAGATTGTATGTTAAAGAGTTGTGGCTGAATTTGACATTGGTCTAGTATACCTGTTTGTAGTAGTATTTTCTTAAATTTTTCCTTCATTTATCAGTTCATAACTGCAGAACAGAATCATTGTACTTTGTGGTTTCCCACTGACTGCTTGAACATATTTTTTTAAGAAATTGGGTATTTTATTTTCGTGGGTTAATTAATCAGATTTCTTTCAAAGTAAGTGCCCAAAAATAAAACTTCAAATGGGTTTATGGTTAGGGGAGGTGAGGTAATTGTGCTGTGTTATTGTACTATTATTGTTTCTCAAGAAAAAATGTAGGTTCCATTTGACTCTTAATTGTATTAGAGGTTTGTCCATAATTTCTTAATGACCCTTGACAGACACAGATTGCAATGAAGAGTTTATCAATTTTGGCAGATCATGAGTTGACCAATGGGAAGTGAAATAGTTTCAGTGATTCACTGTATTTAAAGTAATCTCTGCACTTCCAAGCTGTGTTCAATTTATCTTTGCTGCAAATTCTATTTTTGCATTCCTCAGACCAGCCATATTTATCAAACCATGTCCCCTCAGACTCTTAGCACCTTCCCATTGGGTTGGGGCTTCAGAGAGCAACTACCAAGAGCTGACTCAAAACTTGGCACAAAGTAGTTGCTCTAAAATAAATTAGCTAGGTTTTTTTTTTTTTTTTTTATCTTTTCCCCTCTCATATTTTCTCTCCTTACCCTATCAGGATTGACCTATAGATGATGACCCTTGTGTGACCTTGAATACAATTCTGATCAATCTGAGAACATGAAGGAGGGGGAGGTTGGACTGCATGCATCCTCACTCCTAGAATTCAAGTTACTGATGTGGTCGCTTGAGGTGAAAGTCTTGAGTTAAGCAATGCTTCTCGTGCTAGGTTTAATCTTGATGGATTGATGAACCTCAAGGCACTATGTATCTAGATGTAAGTCCTAGGGTGGCCTGCAAGAAAGAGAGTTACATTTGTCCTTTAAATAGCTCTTTGGTAGGTATGAAAAAATACCTGGACTGATTCTATTAACTCATGTCCCGTGATGAGTGAATTGAATTCAAATGATGACAACCAATGTATGAAATGGAAAACTCTTGAAGACTCCTCCCCCTCCAAATGATACATATAAGACTCTACAGCTTTGTAAAAATTTAACCATTAAGACAAGGAAAATTCAGATGCCTTGCCCAACTCGTTCATTTTGATTCCTTTTCTGAATCTGTAGACAGTGAAAGTCACTTCTGAATTCAAATACAAGGCTATCACCACACAAAGTTTTAAATTTCTTATTTACAAGATGGCCATCAAAAGAAACGTCTGTCAGACAAAAGAAAATAAGTGATTAATATACACAACTACATATCAACACGCGGAAAACTACTTGTCACTTACAGAAAGCAATAACTTAGATTTCACTGGTGCAATGTGACATTGAACAGCACTCAAGTCTCTGCAGTCTTACATAAAACTTAAAATTGAAGGTGAACCAGTCAACAAAGATATTGTACTTTGTTCCTTGAGAAAAATATATGAAAATGCACACAACTTGGATAATTTGCTATCCAAAGTAAAGAAAATAAGGAATACAGTGACACCTCAGCTTAATGACAGTTTGGGGGTCTGCTCACACAATATCGTAACAGATAAGAACTAAAATCAGTAACAAATTCTGAGTGTATTTATGGTAAAATATGTACTAGATGTAGGGAGATAGGAAGATGCAGTACCTCACGGGAGATAGGAAGATGCAGTACCTCTTAGTGAGTTATACATGTTTTTTCTAATATTTTTTTGTGCTTTAGTTTGCAGACTTGCAGTTATAGCTGACATACTGTTGTAAAATATGAGAACTAAAACCAACAGCAATTCGTGGGTATATTTGTAAGCAAATATATAAAAGGTGTCCTGGGATGGAGAGGTGCAGTACATTTCCCCCATGACATCTCAAGTCACACTGATCCCCCTCTATCTTGTACTGAGGTACTAGTGTTGCCGTGAGACTTGCCATAAGTAATTTATGGCCCACTGAAGTGATTTGAACATTACTCTTGCAAAATTCATTCAACCTGTATGGCGCAAAATACTGATTCTCACTTGAGGCATTCCATATCAAACTCTAGAGCTATTACTATGCCTCACATGATCATAACCGGCCAGTAAGGATTAGTACAGTACTAGAATAACCATATTCAAGTGCATTGCATCATGCTGTGCCTGTGTTAATTAGTAGTATATGTTGATGCAGTTGAAATCCATTTTTATATGATTGTTATCCCAATTAACAACAGAGCAACAGTTAGTAACAGTAGCCCTATTTATAGCCACTAATAGGGCTTGCCAAAGGGTGTGTTTGCAAATGAAAGGTGAAAACTAGAGCAAGGTACAGGTAAAGGAGGTGGAGGAGAAGCCATCAAGGTGAAAAAATGAGAAATAAAAGCAGAAAAGCATTGCAGTGGCGATGGATTGACACTGCACAGAACCTTTAGTATTTACTACAGCGTGCTGGATAAGGCAGGCTGAGTGACAACGCTTATGTGGTCTACTTCCCAAAGTTATCAGCCAGTCTCTTAAGTAGTCACTTCACTGAGCCATTAAGTTGTATGCTATTTAAGTTTGGTTTTGTTTGAATAAGAGTGCATCCAAAATATTTGAAGTAGTTTTAATATTTGATATATGCAAACCATATTTCATGATGAGTTTCCTCATTGGTACAAATTGATTCGTTTTTATTGCTGAAGAATGACTTGACTTGTCTGTCCCCTATTGTAGTAGCTTTTCAGTAATCCAGTTACTGCTGTTCTTAACCCAAAGTAATCAGCTTATCAATGGGTTGTTTGTTTCGCTCCCTACTGGCACAGTAAGGTACATAAGAGGTTTATTTGGTACTGAATTTACTTGGTACTGAAGTTAGTAAAAGGGTAAAAAATGTGTTTTTACAGATATGACGAAATTCCATGCTTTAATGGGGCACATTTTTTTTCTAAGCAATTATTTGTGTTCTGAAATAAGAAGGTTGGCTGTGGACTATTTATTGTCTTTTTAGTTTTTTGGTATGGCATGAGCTAGATGAATTTTCACTGATGGCATGTATTTTATAGGAATCGTGAATTGGAGACCCAAATAGCCGAGAGAAATGCGATGATTCGTGTCTTACAGAAAAGACTAGAGGAAAAAGAAAATGTGTATCAGAATGCACTGAGAAATTCACTTGGTGCAGGGAAAAGGTAAGTTATAGATCATATCATGTTGTATATTTTGGGCTGTGAGAAAGGTAGTTAAAGTTGGCAATAATCAGTTTGGCATTATGTTTTGAAGGAAGATAGTAGATATGATGTTGATAATAGGGTCAGAAAAAGAAATAAATATATTTGTGGATGTGGAGAACAGACTTGACAGAGTACCAAAACAATTAATTGGGTGGGCATAACAAAGGTAGAGGGTACCTGAAAAAATTGAGTAAATGAAGGAATTATATTACACCATAAAAAGTAGAGTAAAGACAGTGGCAAGTAATCCAGATGGATTTTTCTTTCTTTCTTTAAATCTTCGGTTGAAAACTGAAAGCTGAGTATAAACCAAAGAGGGCTGCAAAGGTAAATCAGCCTACAGAGAGAGAGATAAGTTAGATAAATATTGGTGTCTGTTATGAATCAGTGCTGAGCTTGTAGTTGTTTATAATAGGAATTAAGAATGTTACAAAGAAATATCCAAATCAGTCAGTCAAGTTGATGGTGTCGACACGGGCTCATGCCCAGGGGATCAGACTGATAAGATACCTGGATGATTGGCTGGTCTGGGTAAAATCCTGGGAGAAGTTACTTCAGGACAGAGATCGGCTGCTTCAATTTTGTCACATCCTAGGCGTTGTGATAAATTGGGTGAAATCAAATCTGATCCCCAGTCAAAGGATTTTGTATCTGGGTATGATTAAAGACAGCACAGGCGAGAGGTTTTCCATCTGATCAGAGAATAGAGAATTGCAAGAATGTGATTGTGTCCTCTCTGTCCAAGAAAACACAACCAGCAACGTAGTGGCAAGTAGTTCTGGGACTGCTAACTCCTCTAGAGAAATTAGTTCCTCATGGATGTCTACATTTGCAATCGTTACATTGGAGACTGTAGGAGTTTTGGTCTCCAGCAACAGATCACCCTTACGTGAAAGTTCCTCAGTCTGCAGAGGTGAGGAAAGACCTGCTGTGGTGGTTGAATGATGACAATTTGACAGTAGGAGTGTCTCTCCATGTGCCCTCTCCAGACCTTCCGTTACTCTCAGATGCGTCGGCCGAAGGTTGGGGAGAGGGTAAATCCCTAGCCAAACCAAAAACCTTTAGCCCCACCAAAGTGAAGAACTCAGCAACTTTCTTAGCATCTTTAATTTCATTAGCTATGAAACACATATTAACCGTACTACAGTAAGAGTCAAAATCCTCCTCCGCTTCACTGAACGGATTAATAGAGTCAATCATACCTGCCATCTTCACAAATATAGTACAGACCTAACCAAGCCTCAAAGACAACAGCAATTACAGCAGTAAACACTAGCCTAACGTAGCCAACAAGACATAGCCTAACGTTAGGCTAACAACCCAGTACAGCCACCGAATACAAAGCACAGGATTTACCCCACATAATAACAGACTTAACCTAACTTAGCCTGCAGCCAACAAAATAAACATTAGCCTAGCCTATGACACAGGTTAGCTACAATAGAACAAACTTACCATAGTAAATAGTACAAAATAAGCACCTAGCCTAGGAGGAACAGCTTAGCCTAAAAATCCTAGCACTTAATCTGACAACAAAAAAATAATCACAACCCTGTCCCATCCTTGTCACCAATTTAATGCAGTATACACCTAGCCAATGTCAAAGGTTAGTTACAGTTAAGGGTAACATAATATAGGATACTTATACAGTACATCTCCAGATAGGATGACTGCAGAAGCTGGCATGGGAGCTTAAGTAGATTCAATGCTAACAATGTCCTTGTGTCAGTCTTATACAGTCACAGTGAGTCCTATTGTCCTAGTAGGATACTGTAAAACAGTAGTGTGAGTACCAGTGCCTGTTAGTCTGGACTATGGTTAATAATGTCCTTATTAGTGGAGCTTCTTAGAAGATGTCGTTTTTAGTTGGCGGTCGTGTGCGTTCTTCTTCTGTTCAGAAGTCTGTCAGTCGAGGCGTTCAGTCTTGTTTAGTTTTTATTATAGGAAAGGTGATAGAATATTACGCTATGGCAATATCATTCATTCACCCAGGTGATTGGATAATGTTGGATATGCAAGATGCATACTTCTGTATCCCCATCCATCCGGACTCCAGGAAGTGTCTCAGGTTCGTCTTCCAGGGCAAAGTATTTCAATTTCGGGCTCTCTGCTTCGGCCTCTCCACGGCACCTCAAGTGTTTACTTGAGTCCTAGTCCCTGTAGCAAAATGACTTCATCTGAGGGGCATCAACATCAGCCTTTACCTGGATGACTGGCTTCTTCGATCCCCTTCAAAGGAGAAGTGCACGAAGGACTTGCAGACCATTCTTCGCCTTACTCAGGAACTAGGAATGCTCGTAAATCTCCAAAAGTCCCAGTTAGCCCCGACACAAGAGATTATCCATTTGGGGATGATTCTCAATTCTCAGACTTTTGGGGTTTTTCTGTCCCCCAAGAGGATCGCCAACTGCCTCAAGATGAGCCACATTTTTTTCTTCTTTAGAATAGAATAAATTCTGAATAAACTGACAAAATTTTACATCATAGTAAATTACAGATAAATATGGAAATTATAGGAATGGCTTTTCTATATAAAGTGTCCACTTAGGTTTAAAAATCCATATTAGGTTTCATTTTAAGTTAGGCAATTACTGACTTTTTTTAATAGTTTCAGCTAAATTCAGCAAAACGTGAATGTGGAAGTAGCTTGCCGTGATTTGCTTTCAGAATTAAATTTTCATCTGTTGAGTTTTTATAACCTGGAATTTTGTTAGTGTATAAAGTTTTTAAAGCATCATATGAAGAAAACAAGGTTTACTTATTTATGTGCATAAGGACAAGAGTCTTGCAGCTATGGTGAATATTATTGAAAAAGGATATTATTCACGAATTAATCAGGGAGCATGGAAATGTTTTCCCAAGCTGGATGTGGTACTTTAAGTTTTATATCTTACTCACAGGGTATGAATTAGGCCAGGGAGAATGTGGACAGTAATGCATACAGTACTGTATATATTTTGTATTATTAAGTTTATTATTTGTCTCTCACGACTTTAAATATTGTATTATTTAACAGCACGGAGGGACGAAACAGTAGCAGTAACACCAGTCTGATCCAGTCTCATAGTACTCAAGCTTCCACTGCTCATTCTTATAGTAGTAGTGGTGGTGTTGGAGGTGCTGGGGCTGGTTCCAGTGCTCCAAGTACTCCAAGACGTGATGAGGAACTTGGTGAGATCCTCCTTTAGCTACCTGCACTGCAAGAGATGTTTTTTATATGTGGTAGCATCCAAGTAGCTTTCTGTGATAATCCATCAAAGAACCTTAATATATTTTATGTGTGTATTTAGCACAAATGATTGATCTCGCGTTTACTGGTACTGTAGCTGTTATTTGTTTTGTCAAATATTGAGGTTCTTTACTTGAATAACACATTTGTACTTGTCCATTCTTACACCCAACCTCACGTGAACTGAGTGAGGTCCGGAGCTGTGAGATAATACTGCATGCGTCCATGTATGCTGGCACTAATGTGTTTCATGTCATAACTGCAGTGATGTTTCTTCTAATTTAAAGTATTGACATGTAAGCTGAATGAACTTAATGTGCAATGCCTGATGCCTGACTTCTTGCCTGCTGCTTCCTGTTGCCTGCCTGTCTACATGTTTCTCATTTGTACACTGTATAGGTAAGGCTTTCAATTTGTTTATTGTGCATTACTGAAATCTAATTATCTTTTTATTACTTGAATTTAATTTTATAAAAATCCCACTTGTAATATGTTCAAGAATTTGTGATTTGAATTTGGTGAGGAGCAGAGATTGAGTTGATAAATATTCTTTAAATTTCATTGTATTTCATGGTCTGGAAGAGATGATGTTCTTATATCATTAGTGCCATTATGTTATTGGTACTACCTTGATTTTTTAGTTTAGGTAAAGTCTTTGCCAGCAAAGAAAACGCTGACTTTAATTTTACTGAATAAAAATATTAAAAATGAACGATTACCATTGGCAGGATATTGAATCAGAATCTCATTAATTATGACGTATGCATTCAAAGGAAAAACTATTGTGAAAGTACAACGTGAGCAGACCACTGTTGAAGTTTTGCAGCCTAACTTTGCCCAGTTAAACTACCATAGCTTTGCCAAAAGTTACTGTGAAGCATTTGGAGTTTGATTTGTGGAAAGAAATTATATCTGTCTAAAAATCAGTTAACCCAACATTGTAAGCAACTTAATCTGAATTAACTAAAAATTAAATGTGACAATTCTCAGATTATTGAATATTGAAGTGTTAATCATGGAGCCCAACTTGCTTATTCTGATTTTTGCCACCCCCATATGCCACTCGCCTACTTTTTTCTTGTATGCACTTGTAGGAGGCTGTGTTATTAATAGAAACTGACCTCCTAAACAGTTGTGGGAGACCGCATGGTGTTTTTCCTTAGCTATTCAAGAATTTTGGACTTGCAGTTCAAGAAAAAACTATGGTTTTTTTTTTTCTTTAGAAAATGGGCAAGCATAATTTGTTGATAATGTGTAGAACAGTTGATGATGTTGCCAAATTTTTCATATTGTTAATGTTTTAAATGAAATTAGTGTTTATTTTATTGCACAGTACAGTGCTTGTTAATAGTTTTTTGCATTATTTCCTCTCCTACCCAGTAATATATTTGGTTGAATTTGCACTACAGTAAAAAGCTCCAACCTAATTAGACAGTGGTGGGGTCTACCCCTCCCGATGAGTGGTGGAATCCACTAAGTAACAAAGTTTCTTGATAGACGATACCCCGGAACCAGCTTGCATAGCTTACAGTGTACAGCAGTTCCATATAAAGTAATTAATAGCAATTAATAGCCTGTCGTAATATATGTTTTGTAATTATCATTATATTTAAAATATCGGATTACTTTATCTTTCCATTTCAGAGGTATTTCTTTTGCAAAGTGAATTGCTTCTTAAAATACTGTACATACATTATAGTATAACCTAACATAAAACATTGCTGATTGCCATACAACATAAAACTAAGACCATAAACATATTTATGCATCTGTTTGTTCCCATACGAATAAAAACCTTCGGCCTTTACGTTGGGAAAATTATCCTGCGCAGCTGGAATACCGGCTGAGAGAGAGAGAGAGAGAGAGAGAGAGAGAGAGAGAGAGAGAGAGAGAGAGAGAGATGCCCTTATTTAAGAGAATGAAATTATTTATCAATTATTACGGAGACAGAGAATAAAGAGAGAGAGAGAAAGAGAAGTTATTCTTACGTTACATATCAAAAGATGGTAATTCAGTATTAAACTAACTTTTAAATGAAATTAAAGTTACTGTAATTTCATTTAAAAGTTAGTTTAATACATTACCCTTAAAAAATAAATAAATGGTTAACGTAAGAATATAGGAGATAGTGAAAACTAGTATACTATTTCTCTTTCCCCCCATTCCACCGATCTATTTTTAGAAGTCTTCTCAACCTCGTTTTTAGAAACTTCTTTATTCTGTCTCTTTCTCTTTGTTCTGAAATGCTCTATGTCTCGATGTTTTAGAACGGTGCATTTACAGTTTGTAAACGGTACAGGTAAAATTAGATCAATTTAAAATTATATACTGTACAGTTAAAGACATATAGAGAAACTGTGATACGTAGGTTGTGCTAACTATGAACGAGAGAGAGAGAGAGAGAGATAACAGTTGTCCTTACTTAAGGGAGTGAAATTTTTTATGAATCATTTGGTCGTCATTTGGAAGGAGGAGGAGGCCTTGAACCGGAGCAACTCTTCATTAATCCAAAATCAGTAAACTGCTTTATTTTCTTATCACACCACCATCAGTAGTACTACACAACACCACCACCTCCTCCATTTTTGGCGGCAATCAGTCTCTTGCTCTTTACTGTCTGTGGATGGGGGGTTGCTTCCCTCTGGGGTCTACCACTCCTCCCTGGGATGAGCGAGTTGCAGCAGTCATTGACACACACACACACACACACACACACACACACACACACACACACACACACACACACACACACACACACACACAGAGAGAGTATTTGTGTTGTCTTGAAGAGGAAACTTCCAAATGTATGTTGATATAACAGTTGTGCAGGTTCTAGAGCCTCCTTTAGGTATTGAATGAATGACCTTTCAATGTTATCAGTGTCATAGCCAAGCACCAACTGACGTCGTCTGAGAGTGCGTTGCGATATGTCGTGCATTATCTATGGTGCTAGGGGAAGGTGGCATGGCCAAGTGGTATTCTTAAAAAGTGTCGATTTTGGTTCCTCATACCCATTCATATTTTGTGACCTAAGAAAAGTAGTCCTTTAGGAATGTGAAAGCATGCTAATTTATACTTGAAGGCATGTCTATATATACAAGTTCCATTATGATGTTAAAGCATTTTCACTTTTACCGTTTGCAAGATGTGATGTTTATCTCAGTAGTATGACTTCTTGTGTAAAATGTTGTTAAACAGCTTTATGTATAAATTTGGTTATCATTTGTGGTTGACTAAAGTCCTTTCATTTGATTTAAAGTAATAATTTCAAATATGCTTTTATTGTGAATGGCAGGTTTTGAAGGGACCTTTAAAGGTTTGAAAGTAATAATGGTTTGAACAATTTCTATTATAATGAGCATTTGTATTTTAGATAATTTCTTTTTAGGTGAAAATGATATATATTAGCTTTCCATGGTATTACAGGTCAGGAAAGGCATACCAGTGGTTATTTATGCCAGAGCAAAGATTACCGATTTCTCCAAACTGATAGTTTTGGAGGTGCGACTCATTCCTCTGCTACATTACCTGACTTGAATGATGATCTTCTGGTAGACAAAGAAGATGGAGTCTTGGGAAAAGTAAGTCCATCTTTGACATTTTTTATTTTAAATAGTTTATGGTTTCTCTCTCTCTCTCTCTCTCTCTCTCTCTCTCTCTCTCTCTCTCTCTCTCTCTCTCTCTCATCACATGTATATAGTTTGGCAACAAAAAGTGATTGTTTGGTGACATTTTGTGCCCAAAACCTATGTTATTCAAAGAATTTTTCTTAGTCCGTTGTTATTAGTTAGAGAAATGTAGCTAATTAATGTGAAATATGGTCAGGTCAGCAAAAAACTGTGGTGAAATCACAAGGAAAGTACGGAGATAAATAGTTTTAAATGAATAATTGCTTTTAGTTCTTTGGTGCCTGGTTTTGAAGATATGTGTGATTGCAAAATAATGCATCATACTGTAGTATGTAGTTGATGTTAAACTAGAGTAATTTGTTCTGACATGAATACAAACCTCTGCTTTCATAAACAGAGTTACTCGTGCAAGGTGTGCTTCGGCTGTCTTGGCTCGAAACAAAATACTAACACCTAAGCCTATGGCCTGACCAGACCTTTTGAAGTCCCCATCTTCCACTGTGATCTCCCCCATAGAGGGGTAATGCTGTCAGTGCACCTCATGTGGTGCACTGTAGGCATTACTTTTGGTTCTTTGCAGCATCCTTTCAGACCCTAGTTGCAACATCTTTCATGCCTTTTACTGTACCCCCATTCATATCTCTCTTCCATCTGACTTTCCACCCTCTCTGACAATTGTTTCAGCGCTGAATGACCTCATAGCTCCCAGCGCTTGGCCTATGGTCTAAATTCTATATTCCAGTAACACTGGTCTCAGCCATGGGTGCATCAGGTTGTCTTCAACTCTCCCATTTTCGTTGCCAAGTTTTACTTTGTGTGAACCAGGTGTGTGAGATTTGTTTGTTGTGTACCTTTATTGCCTTGCTGATTGTGCTTATTTTCCTTCCAGTAGCCATAGTTTGTGCTTGTTGTGCAGTGCAGTTTGTTTTTGGGGGGGGCAAGAGGACTTTTCTTTTTTTTTTTTCTTAGTGATGTTGAGCATCCTGTGTCAGCCCCAGTGTGAAGAATGGCTAGTTTGGTTCCAGTCTCCCCTAGACCTCTCCCTCCTGCAGCACCCCCTGCATCTAACTCTCTCCATCTGCAGGTTGGGGAATAGTGTTTTGCTCGAATGATTCAAGCAGTGGCAAGTGAAATTTAGTGGTGCAGAGGCCTCCACCGTAGAGTTCAGACTAGCCAGAACCACTAAGAACCATCTCATGGTTTGAGAGATGCCAGGCAGCGTGGTTGGCAGAGATTAAGAACGTAGTCCTGCCAGATAGATGGGCTGCCCTTAGGATGTACTTAGGCCAGTTGGGGAAGGTACTTTCCTACATCATGTATCAGGTGGGACTCAGTTGGGAAGACTTCATCCCCAGATGCTGGAAAGCTTTCCTCTCTGTCATGCAGAGGAACATTTTACTTGAGTTGGCTATTTATGCAGTATAGCCCGCTTCAGGATTCCTTGGCCTACTTCCCCCAGAAAGACTGCAGCAGACCATAAGAGGTCAGGAAAGAGGAATTGAGGGACACCCTGTTCTCTCAGGCCTTTTCCTCGCAAGTTTCCCACCAACCAAGACAGAGCTCTGATAGAGTCATCCCACTATGAAGGCAGAGAAGTTCCAGTGGAAGGTGTTCATCCCCAAGACCCAGGTATAGACAAAACGCCTTCAGCAGTGGTCCCAGCAGAAGTGCAGATGTGGCCCCTCAGACCTTTTGGTCTTCCCAGCCTGGCCATAGATGGAGTAACAAACCAGGGAAAAGAGGAGGATCAAGGTGAGAAGCAGACTGCTACCTCAAGCTGTCATGAGTAGGGGGTGCCTTACTAATGAGTGGATGGTGTGGCAGCAATACGGAGCAGAGGAGTGAATGGTGGCAGTTTACATTGGGTACAGGCTACCCTTTGGACCCACAAGAGCTCTGTTGGCTCTTCAACCCGTCCAATTTCTGTCCTACAGGCCAGACTTGCTGAAGAAGAGGACCCTTCAGAGGGGAGTAGAAGGGATGCTGCAGAAGGGGGCATTGGAGGTTGTGTCGGACAACTCCCCCAATTTCAGTATTCAGCTCTTCCTGGTAGAGAAAGCAGCTATCACCCCTGAGCAAGTTCCTGGAAAGATGCCCTTCTCAGTGAAGATGCCCCAGTCAGTTTTGGTGTCCATAAGATAGGGGGACACATGGTCTAGAACCTGCAGGACACTTATTCCACATCCCCATTCAGCCCAGCTCCAGGAAGTACTTCCAATTCATCACCAAGGGCATGACATACCAGTTCAGGGCTCTCTGCTTTGGCTTGGCAACAGCATCCCGTGTCTTCAGAAGAGTTACAATTGGTCTTCTCTTGGTCACATACCATGTGAAGATTGGGTGATTGGCTCATCTGTGCCTCATTGAGAGAGGAAGTAGAGAAAGTGAGAGGGACATATTCTTGGACATTTGCTGGACACTGGGTGCCGTGGTGAATCTTCCCAAGTCTGAGTTGGAACTAAAGACCTGCATCCAGTACCTGGGAAGGGCATTTGATACAGAGTTGGTAAGAGCCTTCCCTTCGAAGGAAAGGATATAACAAGACTGATGGAAATTTCCCTTGACTTCCTCTCCCAGACAGTGCCACCAGGCAAGAAGTGGCAGATCCTAGTGGGCTACTTGGTCTCCCTTAAGAAACTTGTTCTGATGGGCAGAGCACATCTGCAGTCCCTTCAGTGGCAGATGAAGGAGGTCTGGCACTGACCAGAGAAGGACCCATCACAACCCATATCAGTGATGGAGAAAGTAACGGAGGATCTAGATTGGTGGAGGAACCCAGCCAACCTGACACTCTTGAAAAGGTTGGGGGCACACCTCAATGGAGAGTGCACTTTGGGGATGTAAGCCCCGAGGAGGGAGAGAGCAGAACACAAACATCTTGGAGATGAGAGCAGCGCGGTTGGTGACCCAACACTTCAAGCACCACTTCCAGGGTCACATGGTTGTTGTGATGAGTGACAACATGGCGGTAGTTGTCCACAAATAGGGCAGGACGGTCACTCCTACCCTCTGCGAGTGGGCAGTAGGGATGCATGAGTGGGCAGCCCCACAAAACTGAGGCTATGGCCAGGTACATACTGGGAAACAGAAACATACTGGCTGACCTACTAAGCAAGAAGGATCACATCATTGGGTTGGAGTGGTAACTGAAGCAAAGAATAGTAAACAACCTTCTAGATCTGTGGCAGGGCTTCACGATCGATCTCTTCGCGACAGCCTCCAATGTGAAGTTACCAGTTTACTGTTCCCTGATACCAGACCAGAGGGCAACAATGCAGGATGCGTTCCAAAATCTGGAGGACAACATGGACATGTATGCCCTCCCTCCGTTCAGTCAACTGGAAAGGTACCACACAGATTCTACCAGTCCCAAGTTCTACTGATGACCTTGGTGGGTCCAGGAAAGATTAAATCCCATGACATCAGGGCCATTGGCCCTTCGGTGGCATACAGGAGGAACCACTCCCTCCTACAGGTATGAAGGTAGGATTATGGAATTGCTAAACCATGTTCACATTCTTCTACCTGAGAGACTTAGCCCCCAAGTCCCGAGACATGTACACCCTGGGCCCCATAGTCACACCCCAACAGGTTGTCTAAGGTGTAGAACCCCACCTCCTCATATGTTGGGGGTGGATGAGCTCCTTCACAGGGACTCCAGAGCACCAGGTAAGATGTCGAGAAGTACTTATGAGTACAGGAGGCCTGTGTTCTAAGTGCCATAGTTAGTGCCTTTCATGGGTTCCTCTTACATAGGGCATGCCCATCCAGGTTAGTAGGGGATGATTGTCCTCCCACCTCAGAGTAAGTTGAAATTTATGAAAGTGTAGGTTTGTATTCCCTTCAGAACAAATGAAAAATTTTAAATGTAATTTGTATTTTCCCAAGGATACAAACCTACTTTTTCATAAGGGTAGTATTTACCCACCTCAACTGCCCCTCTGATAGTTGATGTATTCCCGGCAAGTATGTTAGACTGGCTGGAGAGGCTGATTCACACAGTGGAAGAAGGTGACTTCATGAGGTCAGGTCAGGCCATAGGCCCAGGCATTAGGATTTTGAGTCAAGAGAGCATGAGTAACCCCATTTATGAAAGTGTAGGTTTGTATCCTAGGAAAAAAACAAACTACATTTAAAATTTGTTATATTTGTTAAAAGAGTTGCTATTTTTATAAAGTGTGGCTTGGAACTAATGAACCTTGAGCACTTTGAGTATGAGTTTTACTTATTTAATCCTCTTTTTAAGCATAGTACATTTTTTAAAACTGTATCCCACATTAAAGAGCTTAGTGTTTCTAAGGATAAGCATTCCCTTGAAATGTAAGTCTTTGTAGATTAACCCTTAATGGACAGGAATCCTCATATGAGTATCTATAACAGGTTTTGGCTGATGGACGGAATAACTCATATGAGTACAGTATTAATAGTATGCGCCATTCGGTTTGGATGAATTTACCGGGAAATATATTCATAGCACTTCAGTGGGCCATAAATGACTTATGGCAACTATTTAGCTCAGCACGGGAGAGAAATCGATCAGTATGCCTTGAGATTTCAGAGGGAAATCTGCTGCCTCTCTGCAGCTCCAGGATGTCTTATTTATTTATTTGCTCATAAAATATACCCAGGGATTGCTGTTGGGTTTAATTCTTATATTTTACACTAGTATGTCAGCTATAATTGTAATTTTGCAAAGAAATAGAAAAAAACATGTATACCTCACAAAAAGGTACTGCATCTCCCCATCTCAGCAAATCTCGTAAATATTTTACAAGTAAACTCAGAATTTGTTACTGATTTTAGTTCTTATCTGTTCTGATATTGTGTAAGCTGTAATTATAATTTTACAAAATAAAACAAAATAAATTATTAGAAAAAACATGCATAACTTGGTTAAATTAACATATTTTCATGAGTGTCTTGTAAAAGAGGCCCCACACAGGGTTGTAAATAGTCACTTTCAATTTCCCATGGAAGATAGGGAAAAATTTTTAGAATTTTTTTTCTTACACCAAGTGCATTGCTTATCTTCCTCTTTCCATTGACGTGTCTTTTTCTTAAGTTGGCCAATCTTAAAGTTTGCCCAGTCTGTGGCTGTGCTTGATATATATTTAGCCCGTCCCTTAAGGGTTAATCTCAACCATATTCAACAAAAAGAAAGAAAATGCAAATACAAGTTATTTCCATACTGGAATTTATTGATCCACCGGTATGAGAGGGAAAATGACTAGAAATCGCAGTTGGCTCTTCAGAATCTAGGTAGGTTATGTCAGCCTCCTTAAATTATTTGTGTTCACTTGTCATTTTTTGTAAGTTTATAAATGTACCCAGCAGATTGTTGGAGAAAAAGGCTTTAAATTTTTACTATTAGATCTCTAAATATAGGAAAGTAGTGGAAGTCCTCTCATAGGAGAGACAAAATTTTTAGGTATGGTTATGACGACAAACTAAATTTGGTCAGGTCACTTTGACCGGTTAATTGTTACCATAGGGGAACCAGTCTTGAAATCTGTGAAGGTGGCATCTGGTTGTTGCTGCTGATTTGACGTGAAGTCCCTACTTCGGTAATATCATAATCTTTGCAAGTCCCAACTGGACTATGGTGGTTAATTATGGCTAGATAAGTTACAGAATAGATACCTGGCTATTCCTGCTATGGAATCATATGATGAAATACTTTCATCTTTGAAGTTGTAAACTAAAGGAATGTATGGCCAAGAATGTCATGTCGGTCCAAAACTGAAAGAATTAGACATAGTCCACATTTGGGTCTTGAAATATAATACTTGTGTGTTTAGACCATCACCCACTGAAAGTCTGTATTTAGGCTAATATACTTTTTATAGAACCTAGAAGGGTGAAGCTTTGATTATTAATACACATACTTATAATGTATCACACTACAATACAGTATTTAGTTTTTGTTCTTGTGGGAATACAAACCGATGTTTTCATAAATGGAGTTCCTCGTGCAAGGCGTGCTTAACTCCATTTATGAAAGCTTAGGTTTGTATCCTAGGAAAAATACAAATTACATTTAAAATTTATTTCAGATTTTTACTTATACTGTTTTATATGGATAACAGTTTTCTGTTTTGGAGTGTTACTGATTTTTTCCTCGCTTTCATCACTTTTAACAGAGCTTTTGTTTAATTCTTCAATATCTCCTGTAGAGTTTCAAATACTTTTCTGGCCATGAGTGGATTTGTTCTTATAGTTTTAGCAGTTTTAGAGTATTGAGGGAGCCACAGAGTTAGTAAAGCTAGATTTTGATTCTGTAAATATAGTTTGTTGTATTTTAATTCAAACTATTTAAAGCTCCATAAGATTATTTTGAATATTGTGTGTTTTTAAAGTTTTAGGTACTGTTTCCAGATAAATTATCGATAATCTTATGATACCGTAATTAGGTTTAGCTTGGGTTTTGTAGTTAGTGAGTTTTCTCCATGATGCTACATTTGCACACTGAATTGTCTTCACATTGCAATATTGTAACCAGTAGGTGAAAACTAATACAGTATTGACAGTTTCATGTTTTTAAAATAATGGATGTGATTTAGTTGATTTTTTTATACAAGTGATGAGGTACATAAGAGATCAAATTGGTTTTTAACCTACAGATACCATAAGTCGCTCATTGTAACAGATATCCTCAAGATATTGAAAAAGAAATTGTACTCTGAAAGTGGTTGTAAATCTTTCCCATTCCATTTTTTATAATCTTAAGGACTCTTCTGGTATCTTCAAATGTCGCATTGTCCTGACATTACTGTTGTTGCAACCTGTTTATTTTCATTTGGCATATCTTCCAACTCAAAAGCTGAGTTCTAATGTGGCAGGTTTAAATACTTGAAAGACGAAAGTATTTATCCCTTTAAGAAAAAATTATTATTTAAGGCACAGTGGTCATGAGCAGAATAGAAGGTTAATCAGATAAGTTAGGTTGAAAGTTGTGTACGCATATACTGAAAAAATTAGAGAAAATTAGTTCAATGATTAGGCTGTATGTTATTGATGCGAAGATTGTAGAAATTAAACTTTATTTAGACTTTGATGGGACTTAGTCTGCAGATTTGTAATTACTCATAGTTAATATTAGGCTTAGAAAATGTCAGGAAGTAACTTTGGAAATTAATCAGTTTTATATAAATAGGGTTAGTGTTCAGTGAGGTAAATAGTATTGTACAGGTATCTGTAATTTATTTGTATGTTTTGCAGTTCACTTCATGGCCATTTTCTCCTCTGACTGTCAGTGCTTTGTTGGTGACATGCAGGTGTTTCATTGCAGCTGGGTGTGGTGTGTTTTCCAGGACTGGCTCATCCTGGCTTTGCAGCTGGAGAAGGCACGCTTTCCAAGTCACTACTGGCGTGTGTAGAACCACACTCCTCTCTCATCCCTTCTACTAGACACCCCAATATTGATTTGCCTCTTTTGGGTCTTGGAGTGGGGGGGCTGGATCCTCCCTCCTCAACTCATGGTTCTTATCATACCCAACCCTCTGAATCTCTCCGATCTTACTGTATGGAAACTATGAATCAAACTCCAGCATCTCAGAGAAAAGATTTCTCACTTTGTGGCCAGCAGTCTCACTCCAAGATTTGTCGTGATGCTTCTTCTGCCTTACAGCCAGTTGACCACCTGAACTGTGATCCTCCTCCATATCATGGTCGTCATGAACTGTTAATTCAGCAAGCTGGAGCCTCTGGAATGCAGTCATTACCTGCCCTGTCACATCCTGCCGAGCAGGGTGCTGCAATGCTTACTAGTCCACCTCTTTCTCCTAAGCTTGCCAGTGATATGCCCTTACCACGACCACCAATGTGTCGTAATCCACACCACCCAACTGTTGCATGCAGGAAATGTAACAGTGTCCGTACTAGTAACAGACAGAATGCAGCAATTCTTGTTCGACGTGCCAATTCCAGTGCTGGCCAGGTTAACAGGAACTCTGCACCTGTTCCTGGAAGCCAGAGTTTACTAGACACTGATGATGCTCCTAGTATATTAGCTCGTCTCCGTAGAGAGTGGCATTTAGGAAATATACCACCTAAATTAAAAAATCCACCAACCCAGGCTTCACTAGCTCCAAGTGCAGAACCACGGCAAACTACCAGTACCAAATCAGGTAGTCAAGCAGAAAATATAGCAAGTAAAAAAATTGCAGATCAGCAACAAAACAGCTTGAAGAAGGTAACATCTCCAGCAAAAGTCCCAGAAATGAGTCATATTTCACCTGTTTCAAATAACTTGTTACCACAGAACAATGCAAATTCTAATAGGAATTCTACTTCATCAAACATTGTTAACCAGTCAAAAGAAGTGCAAAGTAACTTACCAGTAGATAATTTGAATAATGATAATCCAGAGTTAGTATCTGCATCAGACAAGGACAAAAATGCATCACAGTCTTTAAATAACAGAACTGGTAGCACTGATCAAGTTAATGAAAACAATGATCGAAATCAGGAAAATAATAAAGATGGCAAAATTGAATTGGTTATTTTAGAAGATTCTGATCACCTTAAAACCCCACAAAATAGCAATGATAACTCGAAGAAATCTCTGCAAAATGTTATTTGATATTTCATAAAAGTTAAGGACATATTTCCAAAATACTTAGGTCTGTTGTAACTTCTATATCGTAGATCTTTATTGAGGACACTTTTGACTTTGAACAAGTCAGAAATGAAAGATATCCGTCCAATGTTGGTGTGTCTCATTAAATGTTTATGGAATATTGAAAATCAACTCGTATACTTTGGTACAGAAATTATAGAATCTTTCATTACAAAATATTTAACTTGAGAATCTCCAACTCTTATTAAAGACTGTGACAAGCTTCAAGTTAATTGTCAGTGTTAGTCATTAAAGATTGACAAGAACTGCTGAGGTGTAGCATCATTGAAGGTAAATATTATACAGCTTCCTGATTCTGTGAGTTACAGCATCGTTTTCGGCTGTCGAGGTAAATATGTAAATGTGTAGTTTCCTTATTTACAGCCCCCCCAGTAAGCAAGAATAGTTAAACTTTATGACCCTGGAATTTTTGAGATAAAATATTTAAATCTGTGTAATCCATTCTGGAAGTAAATTAGTGTAATTTTTACCATAGTTAAGCTTATTGTTCCTTTATGCAATATTTTAAAGGCACATCATCATATTATTCTTTTCACCTTACATGTTGAGGTTGTATTGTTTTCTGTTGGAACCTTTGATGTCATGTGCTATCATAATTGAGCAATAACTTTTTAATGAATGAATTCAAGCTATCTTTTTTTGTTTTGGTGCTATGTTAAGTCAAATAATGCTTTGAAACAGATTTTTAGTAATAGAGTCCTAAATGTGGTATTCTGTAGAGTTAGGTTTTTCTTTTTAGTATGTTTTTCCTTGTTTTATCAGTTTAATTCTAGCTTTTGGCTTGCAACCTATTCATTGATGATCCAGCTGTTGTCTTGAACCTAAGCAAGTTAATAAGTTGCTGATATTTCTGCTTCCTTATCTGTAAATGTTTTTTTTTTATTCTTGAAAGCCAGGGAGAGTACGTATGTAAAGGCTAGGTTACTTGAGAGAGAAGTGCTTGCAAAGCCTGAATACTTGCTAATGAAGTACCAGAAGAAAATGGCGCCAGTTTGGGACTGCAGATAAATTGCCCCAAGAATTGACACTTTAGTCAATATTGTAACTAATTTTATTGATATCAACAACGTAGGAAGGGTTTGAATGTTGTGTTTTTCTTCATTCAGTCTTCCTGTATAAGAAACATAGTTTGGCATGAGTAAGGGAGCAGTCTACATTGTTACTTGGCTTGTGAGTAATTTTTAGTACTTTAGTGTGTGGTTGTTTTATGACAAGTGATGTTGAATGAAGAAAATACACAGAAAAACTTATGACAGAATGAAGATTGTAAAGAGGAATGAGAAGGGAGACAGCTTACAATTATATTATTTGTTAAACTCCTCCTTAAGACAAGGACAGAGAGGAATAGAGAATGAAAAAAATTTAACACAAAGGTAAAGAAATTTTGTCTACATGATTGTTATGCCAGATGTTATTGTTATTGACAACTTATGCTGAATGCAAGTAATAGAGAGAGAGAGATAGAGAGAATTTTGTGACTGGTGAAGAATGCAAAGACGTCAAAATTTGACATGTGATGAGGCCCACTTGATTTGGTAGGTGTGTAAAAGCTGAAGCTATCTGTAGTGTGAAACCACATTGATAAACATTTTTACATGTGAATACGTAAATAGAGTTGGATAATTAAAATTATTACTTATTTTTCTAATAGTTTCATATGCAAGTGGTGATTTACCTGAGGGAATTAGGTATTTAGTGGCCCCATATATACCTTGAGGTATGGAATGGCCTAGAAGTATTTCCCGGTGTGTTTAAATCAGTTAGATGTAAAAGATAGTATTTTTGCATTTGCCTCTGCCCAGTATTGTTTGACTACCCACCATAATTGTTGAGACAGGAAACAAATGAAACATATTTCAGAGAATTTACATGTAACTGGGAGAGTTTGGTTGAAATTTAACAGTGAAATTGCTGTGTGTGATAGCTGATTTGGTATCTAGTGTTCCTGGCCCTATGACATTTTGAAAATAAGTGTCTCCAACTCAAGGACATTTTGATATTAAGGTTCCCTGGCCCAGGTGCTGGTTAGCTTGTTAGGCAATTGCAGTGCTTGATCACTTGGAATTTTCCAGTGAGTCATCCAACTTGATCCTTCAGTAGCAGCTCTGGGCTTTGCAGTTTTTTTGTACTTTGTCCTGCCAAGCTGTAGTGGTTTACACAGGTATTTCTTCTCAAGAGATGTTTTATGATAAGTATCAAATTGCCCATTTAATTTTGAAATATCCAGTGTGTTTTTAAGCCTTTCATTTGTTTCAGTGATGTAAGATTATTGACATGTTTGAAGCTTACAGGTTGAATGGTATATAACGTAATTCAGTGCATGATTGATGATGTAACAGTGAGTAGTAATAGGCTTTCAAGAAATTTTCATGTATCTTTGTAGACTGTAACTTTTGCACATCTTTCCAACCACAAAGTTTTTCTTTCTTAAGTTTAATATTTACAAGATTAAACGTTAATTGAAGTTGATATTAAAGGAAAAAGTTGAGGTGAGATATATTTTAGTGCTCCAATCCATCATGATTTTTGTTCTTTGAGGATATTTTGTCTCTGATTTCAGTATCAACAGTTGCTCAAAGGTAATTGTATACTTTAGGTTGGGCATTATCTTCATATCTAAAGACTCGTGTTATGTAAGCATTAAAATGACAATATTTGAATTACAACCCTTTGAAAATATGCCATATGACTCCTTTTAGAAATTGTGATATGGATATTATATGTTATTTGAAGTATATATAGAATTTTAGTTCATTGGTGTTAAGACGTCTTCATGTAATGAAATATACCTGTTTAGATAAGTAACAGTGAGTTTTCTCAATACTGTGTACAGTTTAGGCCTTTACAGATACATAAGAGCTAAAAATATCTGCAGCTAATGCGTGCTTTGTTTAGGTTAGATGACATCACATTAATGCCAATGTAATTTTAGAAGCTAACCTTCATTCTATGCTTTATGAATTTTATTTCATTCTGAAACAGTTTTTGTATAATGTAATGTATGTGCATATAATACTTTGCTGAGGGAAAAGTGTATTAAAAGGTTCCTGTTACTATTCAACCAAAGATTCCTGTTCTTGATCTTTACCTTACCTTCCATTTCACTCTCGCTGGTATTTCCTAGAATTTTTATTTCAATATTGGTTATTGAACAAATTTTGAAAGGAAACACTGATTAGGGTGAAGTAAATGTATTATATAAAACCATAGTTACTTAATAAAGTACACTAGAGATATATTTTTATGTAACTACAATTTGTACATAATTAGTGTTTCAGAGTCATGCCCTATCACACTACTTTTACCTTATTAGGTGGATCTTTTGGACTTGTACTATTTGTAAGTAGTGTAAAAACGTTTGCTAGTTCCTGCAGATATATTTTATTATTCTTTTAAATGTCTTTATCTTTATACAAAGGCATGTAATACTGTATAATTGGTAGTTGTATAGTATCAACATTATTTTTTCCAGCCATATTTTAATTTTCTGCAATTTTTTTTTTTTTACAAAGAATGATTTTCTCATTCACTTGAAACTATTCAGATACTGTACTGTTAGAATTTCTGAAGGGAGTACTGTACAGTTTTGCAGCGCTCATAAACTGCGGTATAATTTTGCTTATGCTATAATGCGACGTCTTAATGTAACTTTTGTTTTATTTAATAGATGTCAAATTTAGAAAAGGCAAAAGTACTACCTTCCAAAATATTTGCTGGTTTTATTTGCTTGCATATGCAAAATATCGTATGGTCTTTGTTGTTCTTGTACATGAAGATGGCATTTTCTTATCTTATGATGTGGCTTACTTTTCTAAGTGTGTTATGTGGGCTGCTTCAGATAAAGGGAAGTTACTAGTTTTGAAATTACTTTTGCAACATTTGACAGAGTTAATATCTTACTGGAGACTTTTGTTAGAAGGACTTTATAAAGAAATATAACAAGTTCTATGTACATGCAGTTCAAGATGAAGCCTTTAAAGGGCCTGTAGCATGATATAAAGGGTTCCTTTATTTTATACATGTGCACATATCAAAAGACCTTGCAAAATTTCTTCATTTGCTATCTGTAGCCAGGTGCATCAAATATAGGATTACTTAATGGAAGTGTCACATTTAATGTTAGAATTAACAAAGTAAACTATATTTATATTTTGCCGAGTTTGTTTTTACTGAAAATGGCCACCCATGTAGAATTTAATGTTCATCAGTGTGAGATTAATCAGATTCTTTTTACCATGATGCTTCAAAGTTCATTTTAATTCTTCAGTTTTGAAAGTGGCCATTCTCCTCACTACAGACAAATAGTTAGTCAAGGCATATTCTGTATTTGGACAACAATACTCCAAAGATTGTCATGTATCATACTATAAAACTGTGACTCAAAAAGGCGGTCTTGTGTCGTGCTATTGTAAGAAGCAAAATATGTTTTTAACAATTCATTCAACTCTCGTGCAACTAATGAAGTTCTTCACAAATATTTTTAGATCTTTAGCATATAATTTTCAGTTCAGTGGATGTAGGCTGTCGCCAAATGCCTTCTTTTACAGTAGTACTAGATGTTCCTTCATTTCCAACTTTAGTATTATAGCATCATTACCATGAACATAAAGAAATTGTGTCAGCATGCATATTTTTTTTTATGTTGCAAGTAAACCTTTTAGTTTTTCTTCCCTCAGTTTACATTTTGCAATAATGATACCAAATATCTCTTGCTGTCCCACTCACTGCTGTTATTAAAGTCATTAAAACAAATGCATATAAAAATAAAATTTTTGTTTATTTGGTAAGGCAAATTCATAAACAGCTTGTTATAAAATTCAGATATCAGTATAAAGGAAATTTGCAAATGTATTTAACAATTTCAAATTTAATGCTCCCACCCTCGCTACTGTTCGTATGCTGCATTTAGTAATCACCAAGCACAGGCACCAGCAAGAAGTAATGCATAAAGTCCAACGAACAAAAATTTCTTATGCCAGCTTCAGTATTGTGGTCAGGATTTGCCGATAGGTGCCCAGTTGATGGCCATATTTCCCTGAAATAAAGGACATGTCTTTCAAAAGCAGAAATGATGGAACAACCAGCTAAAAATAACAATGATTAAGATTTAAATTTTCGTCTGTTAGCTCCTCTATCCAGAGATTAGTATTATACTAGTTTTAAAGTGGGTAGCATTTCTAAAAGTACAGTGACTGTAGCACTCCTAACTTTTGCTATTGTGTAAATCCACAACTATTTACCAGTTATTAAGGTATTACAATACATATATTCTTATGCCAAACACTGGATAATCATAAACTTTTTAACTTTGTAACCGCTATTGACAAGGAAACTGGTGTTTAACATGCAACATAAACATTTAGCTTGTACTCATTGATGTTGTATTGCCAAACATTTCTCCGAGTTAGTGCACTATTTTATTACTGAAATGTGGTTGAAGGAGCATGGTTTCTAGTGTTTTGGTATGGAATTTTTTTTTTCAGTAAATAGATTTATTATTATTTGTTAATGGCTGGAATATTAATACATGTTGTACTGTATAGCACAAACATTGACTTCCATTTATTATTATTATCAGCTTCTTTACCTTGGTGATATTAATTTCACATCCCTTTCATGCACTATTTCATACTTTTAAGACTCGTTTTTGTGCTTACCATTTTCATAGATTGCATTTCCCATTCTTTGAAATTCTTCCTTGGCCATATGGTAGAGTGCTATAATGAATTGCGTTTATATAAATGGATAATTAGTTAGCTTAGATCCCTAAGTTTTGATCTGTTTTTCGTAACTGTAATCAGAAGTTTCTGGTTATGGCTAGACGTTCATTTTAGAAATTTTTATGAATTTTGACAGATGTAAAACTGTGATGAATCTCTTGTTCTGTGTAATTATAGTGAACTAAGAATTTTTGTACAACTTGATTTCATGTTGACATTGAAGACTCTCTAGAAGGGCATTCATATACTTATCCAAAATTGCAATATTTTTTGTCTTCCAGAGTTTCATGGCTGTTTTCGATATTGATGGAGACAGTAAATAAAAGTATCTTTTTTATAATTGTTTAATTTTACTTTTCAGTTTGTAATGAAACAAGGGTGTGAGGTATGTTATGCATAATGTTAGAAATAGCAATCTCATCTTAGCCTAGACATCCATATTTTGGCACAAAAAGGAAAGTATGCTCTTTAGTCCATGAACATTACAGGGCAGTGTTCCAAATGTGCAGTACTGTGCTGCCATGGCTTGGAAGTAGTGCGGTTTGTGGTGGTTCTACTAAAAGAAAAAAAAAAAGCAAACCAGCATGCATAAACTGTGGCCATGAGCATTATACTAGGTTCAGAGTATGCCTTTTCATATGCAGTTAATAACACTGAATTACTTATATTCATGAACAGAACGGACATGGCAGTTTAGAAGACTCGTTTAAAGGTTAAATACCTATAGAAATATCTTGAATACAAAACCCTGATAGTGTTTCCCAAAATCTTCAACATCCAAAGCCAGAAACCCCTTAGCTTCATTAAATGCATCTGTATCAACTGTGATTTTTTTGGCACGTAAGTGACTGTCAACACTTTCAATAAAAATCTCCACAGGCTGTCTCAAACTACCATTTACCGAACCAACAAACAATCTTACAGATCGTAATATTATGAAACGACGTCATATCTACCAATTCCCCACCTGACATTTTGCAGTCTTTCACCTACTTATTTCTGTCTAAACCAAAAATACCCCTCCCCCCTCAAATTAAATTGGCCTGATCTTAAAAGCATGTACCCTAAGGAAAGAAATCACTTAACATACATGCTCCACTGGCATTCACAATCAGCTGATGAGCAATGTCATATGTTTTCACGGTTGACTAACACGACCTACCCACCAGAAAAGAGAGAGAGAGAGAAAAAAAAAGCACCTCAGAAGTAAAATCTGCCCTTTGATATCGCCATTGCTTGTCACCAAGCAGTAATTGCTGATCCCCCGACAGAGACTTGCCCTTGGCACTAAACAGGAGACACCACCCATTATATCCCCCCACAGTAAAATAAAAAAAAACTCAGAAACAAAATAAAGAGAAAAGAAAACTTAATAAAGTCACCACATATGACATCATATCCCCCCACAATATCATACCATCTCTCCTATGCACATACGATAGATATGTTCCAGCTCAAAATAAACTCAATAAAAATGAAAAACAGAAATTTCTGAATACCCGGAAATAAAAAAAAACTCACTTTTACACCTTCCCTCTATATCACTGCAATCACCAACAATCCCGGAATCACAACCGCACTTGCAATCTAAGGCCCACACTCGTTAATCCACTTATCACTGAGACACTAACGAAGTTAAACTGACCTCAGACCGCACCCAGAGCCAAAATGCTAACTTGCAGTGTCCCCTCTGCAACAAGGTACCAACTCTTCCAATCTCTCCAGCTATGCTTAAAGATCACTAAATGAAATCCTATTTCTATTGTGTATCTGTGTACCTAAATCCCATATCATCATACATCACTCTTCTGTGTGAATTCATGACACTGAAAAATTTAGTGTTTTACTGCTGCCACCAATTATCTGTAACAAGGAAAACAGATTATTAACACTTACCCTTGAAATGTTGGTAGCCATGGCCTTCCCTCTCTTTCTCTCTCAAGCGGCCTGGCATTTCTCTCTGCCTTTCATGAAACTAAATGCGCCATATCTAATGTGTGTAAATCAAACCTGGTTTACAAAAATAATTCTGCAAAAACTAACACAAGACAGGTTAAAAATGTGACATGATAATAGAAAATTATTGAACCATTTCCCAAACCCATTAACCAGTCATAAAATGATAATAAAAATGTGAGATTAATTCCCATCCCCCATCCAGTCACTGAGTGTTTTTCCATTCTTACTTTTCAGGGAGACTGAAACTGCTCTATCTAAGCAGACAAAAAATTTGCAGAAGAGCAGAAATAATCTCACTTGCTATTCATCTATTGCTGCTATAGCCATTTCCAATAAAGGGTAACTGCCTAGTATCATAAGACATCACTTTCCTCTTTCTCCATAAAGAGGGGATGAAAAGGGGTAAGAAGAAACTTTCTGATAGAGCAATTTAGCTACTAAGTCAAATCTGTTCAGTGCCAACTCGGCCCACTTTGGAGACTGAAGGGGATATGCCTTAGGTTCCAGCCTAGCAATCAAAGGGACCCCGAATCCTGAGATACTGGTTCCTCAAAGAAATCAATCCTTAATCAGTCTCTGAACAACTGATACTACCTCCTCTTCGTCAGCATCAGAGTCAAATTTGCAAGCTGCCGGCTCATAGAGGGAAATCCTTGGGAAGCACGGGTGGTGGCAGCAACAGAACCCCAGCTCCCTAAGATGAAATGAGTTTCAACTCCTCTTAAAAGAAATTAAATGGAACCAAAAGCCTGTTTCATACCAGAGGAATGGTTGGTTCCACTTGTGCCATGGCACATGGCACCAAAGAATCATCTGCACAAGAAACAAAGCCTTCCTGACTATTCACACCATCCTGCACACTGACAACGTGGTAGCAGGAGGCAAAACCGAAAATCCCGGAGGAGGCAACCTTAAAAAAAACTTGGCTGAGGGGAAGATACTCGACTCTGCTCTACTATTGAGACAATAGCAATCAAAGAAGGATCTGCTTGACTAACAGGTGAATACACTGAACCTCAGCACTGAAAAGGTGACCGAGAACTCCAAAAAGAGATTCGAGAACACCTAAAAGAGGCTCGAGAATACTTCGAATCCTGCCTCGAAGACTGATAAGTGGCCTGAGGTGTCCGCAACGTAGAAACCAGCTGAAGACAATGCTTAGAATGCTCAGGAATAACCAAGGCGACAAAGAAGGGGACCGAGACGGAAGCGTGACATCTGAGAAGAGCGGGAACTACAGTAGAAGCTCCTACTTCTGAGAAGCAGGAAATACTAGCACTGTCTTACAAGGCAGGCGTCAAAAGTTGATGAGAACGCCTGAGAAAGGAAGGAGAATGTGGACAATAAATGCGTTCACACATCTGATCATGGCTACTCATACGAAAATCTTTATGTTGGATAAAAACATGATAAAAACATGAAGACGAATCTGCATGGCCAGACTGCCTGGGAGACCGAGAAGAATGCAGGCGCCTGATGTCAGGCGAAAGTCTTATGTAGGGAAGCGTTCAATGTCAGACAAGCGCTGGCTGTCAAGCAAGTGTCCGATGGCAGGCGAGTGCCTACTGGCAAGAAAGCTTCCAATGCAAGGCAAGTGCCTGCTTCCAGGCGAGTGTACGATGTCAGGCAAACGCCTTGGAGTGAATACTGAATCATCTTGCAAGGGATGACTACAGGAAGAGCCTGGATTGGGACTGCAAGGAGCGCATGGCCTCCAGCTAGGCCTACGGGATACAAAATCGGATATTGAGTGAGTGGCCTAAACATTACCAAGCATATCTACCTCCTGCCTGGTTCCTAAGTGCTCACTCTACAAACACAGTTGCAGGCACACTACATTATTCATGTTACATGCAGTTATATAACTTAAAACAGTTTGACTTTATAGCTTTCTCTTTCATGCTGTTATTACAGTTGGTAATTCTAAACCAGCTGTCCGCAGTGACCTAGCCTATGGCAATTGACGTTTTCCTATGTTATTTTACCTACTGAACAAGAATTTAAAATAATATTTTGGCTGTCGGCTGTAACTAAAATGTAACTGACACTTGAAAGCTGCACGTCTGCACCAGTGGGTCGCACACAGCTCAAGGGTAAATTACAGATTAGCAGCAGCCAACTGGCAAAATGTTACCCTAAACTCATGTAAAGCAAGCAAAACACAGAAAAACATCAATTGCCACAGTCTAGCTCAACTGGACACTACTTGGGTTACGTAACCACTAGGGAGCCATATGTAACAGGTGGGGTTACGGTACTGCACAGAAGGTATGAGTTGGTAAAGTGACGTGGGATTTACGTAGAGACGTGGCAGTAAATAACAGTTACCCAAAAAATAACACTTCCACATGAAAAGCACTATAACTCAGTAACACCAAAACACAGTTGACTTAACTAACTAATAATAAAGGATAGTTTAGGAACCTTACCTTAAAGGGGTGGAGGGTACAACTCAGCCGCTGCCTTTATGAAAGCGTGCAACCTTGTCTGCGGGTCTTCAAAATGAATTTTGAAGTAAGCTACGGCCAAGTACCAGACGAAGTTGTACTTCCTATGGCCGTACCTAGGCATCGTCTCACGAAGTTCCCTCCACCTCCTCTCAATAGTGTTTGTATGGGCACCGGTTAATGGGTCCACATAGTAGCTGCTCTTGTTGTCAACAGGCATCACGAAAAACTCTCTGGTCTGCCTGCAGACACTGCCAAAAACCCACTGGCCTTCAACAACCCTGCCTACATTATTCTTCCGCTTGCCGAACTTCGCTTCGTCAATCTCGACAGCTGTACCAGACCACCTATTTGTTTCTTCTGCCGGATGCACCAATGTACTAGGATCTGAAATGAAAAATTCGGTTAGGGAAGTAAATAAAGGTTGATAATAAAACCATCCACTGAGAAAAAAAAAAAAAAAAAAAAACTTACTTCCCTGGTGTAGCTGGACCAGTCATTAATAGCTACGCCACTTAAACCTAGTTCTGTCCTCACAATCCTGTACAGTAATTAAAGAAATCACTAACATATATGTAACAGAAGAAGAGGACAGTCTCAATATCCATGTGGGACCCAGAAAACCATGTGCCCTTAAACAGCGACAGGTAGTAGTTGCACCGCTTCTTTGCCTTCTGGCTTGGGGCATACGACCTGTCGCACCTGAAAGTAAGGGAAGGAAGCAAATCACTTGTTACAACCCTCAAGACATGAAAATAAATCACTTGTTACAACCCTCAAGACATGAAAATATAGTGAACGTACATAGCTAATAGTATAGCTGTTTAAGGAATTGTTTAGCCAACTTTGGGTTTGAAAACTGCATTGCGGTTAGGCATAAAAATCAACAAGTACTGTAAGGTGTAACTAACTTACCTCAACACCTTCTTTTGCAGGTCAAGCCTACACTCCTTGTCACAATGAGGGGCAAAAAGCCTGTTTGTGCAAAAGACCGTGATCCTGGCAAAATTATATGAGCCGTTCATAATTGCCTGAGTAATACGAGAAATCCTTGTAGC
This sequence comes from Macrobrachium rosenbergii, assembly GCF_040412425.1. NCBI lineage: Eukaryota > Metazoa > Arthropoda > Malacostraca > Decapoda > Palaemonidae > Macrobrachium > Macrobrachium rosenbergii. Next base: position 36,766,869 of record NC_089759.1, read on the forward strand.
TCAAATCGCAGTTAACACCGGTTCGAGGCAAATTCCCCTTTGTAACCGGCTTGGAGTCGCGAGAGGTTCCACGGATGCAGTCAGCCATCGTGCTACATGGATGACTGAGTGAACTGTGGGAGGCCAATCTGCCGGTGGACCGTGCGGAACAGGGTAGGAAGGTTGGAGGGGGTATTTCTGCTTCCAGTGTTGGGAGTGGCGGAACGATGCTTCGCGTCTTAACCGCTTTTTAAAATGTTCTTGGCAAGCTCATATGTTCTGGCAAGAGGTAATGCTTCACTGCGCACGCCAACCACAGGGCTTACAAAAAGTGTAAAGAGAAAGGTTTCTGTTAACTCACTGAGAGAAAGTGGTAGCAAAACATCCTTAAGACTCTTCTCCTACCGCATATACTTGCTTCAATTGTCTGCCACAAATGTAAGGTAGTTTTGTAAGTTATTTAAGGTGAAATCATGTTGTGCGGAGACTCAATATATTTGTGAACAGCAAAGTATTAGAAGGTTACAGGCACAAGCTACAACGAATAGGAAACGGTCATAAAACAGTTGAGAAAAAGGAATACATGTAACTGACTGCATGTATCCCCCAAATTGTACTCTCTCAGTTGGAGGTATTGGGCGAACCGAAAGCTCCCTGTAAGTCCGCGCATGCAGTACTAGTAATGCATGGAAAGTGCCTTTGGAACAGCTCTTGCTGTCCATTTATTCGCCCCTTTTTTTTACGCTTGCTTTTCATGTTCCAAACAACATATATAACAGGAAAAATACAACAATAAGGTGCCCAAACCTTTTCCCAAGTTATTTACCTCACCCAATAGGCTACCCCGAATTCCCAACGGGTCCCCCTTACCGTTAGCTATTCTCGCAAGTGTTTTCCCCCACCCTAAACCCCGATTCCCAATGGGGGCCCCCTTACCATCGGCTATATTTCTAGGGTAAACAGCTTAATTCCATTTGGCTGCCAAAATATTACCTTGAATTCTTGTTCAGCAGGTAAAGTTCTATGGAAAAACGTCAACTGCCATAGCCTAACTCACTGCGGACAGCCGGCTTAGATATACCTTTGCCTGATCTTGTGCTTGTCTTTTGGTGACTGTGCCAACCTGTGTGACACGTGCCAGGCTGGCCTGAGGAAGATGACAAGAGGAACAAATCGCTTCCACTCTTGGACATAGCTACCAAGTGCCTCCAACTGTAGAAGGAACGTCACAGGGCGTGGCTAGGGCATGGCGGTTATTTGAAAGGTTGTGAAAAATGAGGAACTTACTCCTAACCTCACTTCCTGTCCTAGAGTTGGAACCATCATCTTTTCTGTCTTTTCCTATTCTTATCTGCTTCTCACATCTGTTTATACTTTAAATAAATATTCATTATTTCATCCGCTTATTGCTTATACTTTAAATAAATATTCATTATTTCATCTGACCAACCAATACACTGATCTAGCGATCGTTGCTCCTACATTTGACACATTGGTTGCGACCATCGCAAACTGACGAGTAAAACCGGGTAGGCGCCCTCTTACCTCACAGACTGGAAACGACTTTCCTTTCTCCCCTTTGGAAGATATCCTGTAAATTGATAAATATAAAACACAAGAAGACCCAAAACAAGTTCAGATAACGATCTGATCAACGAAATCACGTTAACACTAAACACTTCCGAGTAGGTTCTCGCAGTCGGACGACAGAGGAAAAACTAAAGGAAAAACTATGGACGCTCAAACCACCCGAAAGGGATAAGCGAGTAGATGGTCCAGACTAAACGATCCTATTAATATTTTTACTTTTCACACTCTATCGTCTTTCCGCCTGAAGCGGGAATATAACTGTCATAATAAAGAGGTAAGATTCGTTTCAAAAATTGTATTTATAAATCCAAAATGTGATCATGGTTTTGGGTAAAATTTTACCAAATATACATATTGGGGCTTTCTTGAAACGTCTCCATGGCAGCCGCCTCCGCCTTTTTGCCCAGCTCTCTTTCCGTCCAAGGTTGAACACGCTCCAATCAGCAACACAAAGTGCTTGGCTTTAATAAATTTAAAAGAGTTTATACCTTGCTTAATGATTTATCGGATTTGTTTATTTGTCAGTAGTTGATCCGCATATCAGACTGATACATATTCATAATTTTTCCACAGAAAAATGGTGTATAATGAAGGCATAATTTTTGACAAGAATGAGGTTGTCTTCGACGAGTAAAATTCGAAGACTATCATAACAGAATAAAAAAATGGATATTTTAATTAGTCGGACAACTAAATGCGACTGATTCTGGTGCTGACAGAGACAGTGTTACTGTATGCCTACGAATGTTTATTTCATGTTTATAAACTGCATATATCAGTTTTTAAATGAAAATAAATATTCGGCATAGCGAAGTAATATAAAGCATGAATGGGTCTATCTGCGTCTATTTATGATCATGCATCATGTATATAAATAAACATAGTAGCCGAATAAAATGAAGCAACATCAAACTCTGTGTGTTTATTCATTGTTAACATCGTACATTAACAATAAATTACAGGCACTCCTTCATTGGACGTCTTTTTTAGGCGTTTATTATTATTATTTTTTTGTTATTTGCAATCGTCTGTTGACACCATGGCTGCTCGGAGAACTGAGCAAGAAAGCTGTATCGTTAGTGGCGAAGGTATGACTGCACAGTTCTGGCTGTGCAAGCAGACCTGTGCAGGCATACCTGAACGTTAGTGGCGACCTTTAGAGAGAGCGTAGGAGTGTATCAGTAATAGAGGGTTTGTTTGTTTTGCGACGTCGTAATCAGAACTGAGACGCTCTCTACTTTTTCAAAAAAGCATCTAGCATAATCAAGGAGAATTAAATCAATAAAACGAGAAAAAGGCTAAAAGAATAAATGACTAAAAGGCAAAAGCTTATTTCAAACAGTAAAGTAAAGCTGTTTGGCAATACTGCATCTCACAAATGTGTTTTTTGATCACATGGAAATTTTTCTTATGACTGCAAAACTTACCATTCTGTTGGTAAGAGATGGGAATGAGTGTTGGAGCAAATGTTTTTGAATCCCTTGGAAGAGGCACACAATTTCATGTTTCAAAAGTAAATCTAACTGTAGAGTGTGAGATGGTCCTTACTTTCTTGCGCTGTAGAAGCATCTGAGAATCCCATGAACCGACGTTCACCGGAGCTGTTGATGTTGCTTCTGTAAGTAGTGAGAGCGCTGAATGTAATTTTACTATGGGAGTCAAGGATGAAGTAGGTTCGTCTGCTGTTACTACTGCTACTCTCGTTAATCGTGCTACGATTACGCCTTCTCAAGGATCAGTGTCATCTACTGAGCTTCAAGTGAAAAGAGCCCTCTGTGATATTGGGTTTCAAAGGATTTTTGTTGCTACTGAGCTGGGATTTCTCAATGCAAGCCCCGCAGTTTCCAGCGTTGAGCCTTTCGGCCGCAAAGCTACTGATGTTAACTGAAGAATGGTGTGAGATGTTGTAAGACTGACGAAAATTCGTTCAACTATTTATGCACTAGCTGATGACTGTTAGTTCTAAAATGTATTACTCAGGTTTAACAAAGACGGTTGGATTCCTTATAGGTAAGGGTATTTAGCTATGTCTGAATTCAGATGTAATTGATAGCCTTAGTCTAGATACTGAGGCTGACTACGAGTAGCTCATTCACAGTATAGACAAAGCGATGGGGTGAATATTTTAAACAGTTCTGCAGGTGCTTCTAATTCTAGCAATCTTCTCCTGTAGGCTTAGTTATTATAAATGAGGTAGAGGAGCTTGAATTCTCAAGTAAAATAAAGGTGTTACGGAAACTTGGATACAAAGGTATTAAAGTTAACGAAGTGAGCTTTGAGAAAAAAAAATTACCTTTTAACGTTTTGATAATAGTGAGACACACTGAAGACTTTCAGTAACTTCGAAAATTTTGAAGAAAAGAAATTTGAACACCAGACTTATGGCAATTATTCCTCCCTGACCACCGCGGAAAGGTGACAGACATTGGACTCCGGTCCACAAAAAAACTGCTGAATGGACTGATTTTCAGTTTATTATCATTCCACCTTTCAGTTAAATCCCGGTGCACCTTGACCAAGGGACTCCATATGTCTAATTTTTAAATCATTATTTGTAGCCTACCTTTTAAATCGCCTCAGGAACGTGATTTTTTGTAATTTTGGCGATTTCGAAATCGAAAATTCAAAAGGATCATGTTGGGGGAAGTGCCACATATGTCACTGCAAAGGCCTATGCCACACACCCCCCCCCAACCCCTACAACCAAAATAAAAACCCTTCCAGCTGAGCAAAAGTCACCGTAGAGGTTTGCGATGAAAACCCTTTTTCCAAAATGCTTTGGGTTGAGTTTTATTGGACAAGCGTCAGCAGATTTCAATCTGCCACGCTATTTGATTATTATGATTACTTTGGCAGAAAACTGTTTTTCCTAGAACTTCCCAAACCTTGGTTGCATTGTCCCAACACCTAGGAAAAGTATGGGCTTCGACGTAGCTAAAATGGCCCATATTTCTTTTTCTTATGGTTTTATGACTTTAAATAACTTCTGCTCTTCTGGAAATAGTCCTTCGAAATTATCAACAGAGTAGGATTAAGATGAGGAAAACAAAAGTTCCAAACCACCACTTCTGTTACTGCCGACAATTCGATACACCACACTATATATATGTATATATACAGTATATATATATATATATATATATATATATATATATATATATATATATATGTATGTGTGTGTGTGTATGTTGCTCAACAAATTACATGATATTATCCAACTTATTTAATTCATACCTAATTCATCAATTTTTCAAGGAATCCATACTACCGGCCCATTTCATTCTGCTAATTAAAGTCAAGCTAAAATAAGTAACTCACCCAGAGCTTTATCACCCAATTACAATCTAACCCTGACAGCTGGTATTCTATCAATAACACCCAAATGGCATCTAGTGTATTCTTATGCCTCCTTGACACGGAAAACATTCGTCTGATTTGGCATTTCGAAGTTCGCCTGTGTGTGTGTGTATATATATATATATATATATATATATATATATATATATATATATATATATATATATATATATATATATATATATATATATTTGTATACGACTTAGAATTCGCTGAGATTCCCTGAGGAGAGAGAGAGAGAGAGAGAGAGAGAGAGAGAGAGAGAGAGAGAGAGAGAGAGAGAGAGAGAGAGAGAGGTTACCACGAAACCACAAACCGCGCCCATTCTTTCCAAAAGAAAATCTTAATTTAAACGTTTTTCTGCTAACCTATAGGTCGTCATCTTCAATAAGGCAAATATTAAAATGATGATGACTGAGACGTGGCAAAAAGGTGAAAATAATCTATTGACATAATGATTTTCTTTTGTGTTGAACTCTACCGCAAACTTTTTTTTTTTTTTATCCCGCGGTTATTCGGAAGAGGAACCTCAGCCGCATCTGAAGTATATTTGATTCTTTTAAGACTTTCGTTATCTCGAAAACCATAATCATCTGGAATGGTTGGATGAAATGATCACTAATTCGGATGGGCATAAGAGAGAGGTTACCGATACGCCGATATCCCCTACGGGTGATTTTAGACGCAATACGCAAATTTTTGTTGTACAGCGTATAGTGAAACAACTATAGTGTTTGCGTAAGTAACCAATTCATTATACGTATGATCATCAGTTAAATTGATATTACGATCAGTATCATTATCAGTACTTGTTAATGCCTTTTTTATTGGTAGAAGATACTTTAGTTTTAATTAGAGCTACACTTTTTGCCGAGTAATCACGTGCTTTGCATTTAATGATAAGTTTCAGACCACTCCAGCAAAAATGTTTTTATTTTATTATTTCCTTGAGAGATTCCATTTTCACCCAGATATTTATATACATGGTTGTAGATTTCAATATTACCTGACATGGACCAAACAGATCTTGGAAAAATAATTTCCGGACGGGTAACTGAAGCTGAATGCCCGCGGTCTTTGGCGTGTCCACGGTGTCCGTCTGTAGGAAACGGAGGTCATGTGACTGCCATCCCTTTTAAGGGGAAATCATGCAAAGCTGCTCAGAGAGATTACTCTGCCAACAGCCGAAGAAGGGTTAATTGAAACAACACCCACATAAAAATAATAATAATAATAATAATAATAATAATAATAATAATAATAATAATAATAATAATAAAGTTTTATCTCATGTTTATCACAAACTAGAGGCTGGCAAGATCGATACAGTGTTTTCAAGAAAAGGGTCGTTGGCAACGCTGCTGAGACGGTCGCTTCTCAGACCCCACTAAACTTACCGCGTAATTTGGCGGGAAATGGAGGGGGAGCGTTCCCTAATTGCTAGAAAATGAAATTTGATCTACAACACTCGGCCAGCTGGGAAAAAACATCTTGTATGTGTGAGGGAGTTAATGCCAAGGGTAAATTTTGCTGGAAATTGACCTCATAAGTCAAGATCTTCAACGTAATTGTTTAGGAAGTATAACTATGAAATCAGAATTCAAAGTTTGCGTAGTGGAAATCGAGAAATTGTGGCCGACATTCTGTTCTTAGTACAATAGTTAACCGTGTTTTTGTCATGTAGGACGAAATCTTAAAAGACCATATAGAAAATACGTTATCTCTTTTTTCCTCCCACTATGTCAAGTCATTGCGTACGAATCCAACATGGAAAGAATAATTCAAATGTTTCTGTTAATTCATTCATAAATAATGGACCTGCTGTTACAGAGACTGAAATAAGTGAATCTCTCTCTCTCTCTCTCTCTCTCTCTCTCTCTCTCTCTCTCTCTCTCTCTCTCGGCGTGCGTGCGTGTGTGTGTGATGCCACAAAAGGGGGAGACATTGTGGCTAGGCCTCCGTGGCGCCTATTTTACCCATAATTGACACATGTGATTTAGGCTTTCAACTGACTCTTGCGCCATTAACTGTCCCACCACAGACACAGACGCTCGCCTGACCGAGACTTGACGATTGCTTTAACAGTTGGAACTTATCGACTCACATCTGTGGCATCGGAAGTTAGCACGAAATTACTGTACCGGATAATGAATTACATGAATTTACTACTCTGTTTTTTTCATAGAAGAATGAATTCATTTGTTCTTGGATGGCCTAATAGCTTTGTTTTCTTTCGTACGGGCAACAAGCGCATATTCCAGGCCTCACGATTATAGCATCAAATTCCGCGGTCGAAAAGTCATCCATTTGGGGCCTTGATGACCATTAGATAATGTCACTTTCCCGCCAACCTCTTTGTTTACCAACACTGAGCAGATGGCGTCAAACCCTATCGTCCACTGCTGATTGCATAATGGAGATTTCATTTACCCGAATGCTTGTACAGACCGAAGCTTCTTTGTATTTTCCACTGCGCAAAAGAACTGAAATTTATAAACCAAAACCACTTTTCTGTGATTAGCCATTCGCTCCTTGGTAACGCTGCCTGAGTCAATTGGATTAAGCACTCGCCGCTGAATATGATGAGACGATTATGCTCTTTTGATATCAGTCTTCGCCCTCTTTATTCGATTACGCCAATGGCTTCACATTGCTAAAGGATGCCAGAGGGAATAAATATATCACAGGATGATTAAAAAAGATTGATATCCAGAGTATGGACAGATTAATAATTCTCTCACTTTCTTTCGCCTTGCACATACACACACACAATATATATATATATATATATATATATATATATATATATATATATATATATATACACAGATATATGTATATATATAAATATATATAATATATATATATATATATATATATATATATATTTTATATATATATATATATATATATATATATATATATATATATATATATATATATTTTTATATATATATATATATATATATATATATATATATATATATATATATATTTTATATATATATATATATATACATATATATATATATATATATATATATATATATATATATATATATATATATATATATATATATATATATGGGTGTGTGTGTTTTTGTTTTTGTGTGCATTTCAAATATCCTGATAGAGACTATTCATAATTACAAACCTCTCAATCACAGAAATTCTAGCTTTAGGAACTGTAGGCAGAAACCTTCTCTGAAATCAGAAATAAAGCAATTTAACGAAAAAAAGAAAATCTTACACCAGTCTCTCTCTCTCTCTCTCTCTCTCTCTCTCTCTCTCTCTCTCTCTCTCTCTCACACACACACGCCCTGCCGCTGTCACCCCTTGCACATGTCCCGCTATCAACTGCGACGAAGTAAACAATTTACAATAGGGCTGCCCACGTGTCCGCCCTCACTGACAATCCTTCTCTTTTCTTTGGCCAGCGTTTGTTCCTCAGTCTTCGAGTAAACTTTCAAGCTCATATTTAGGCTCCTGTGTTTGCCTTCCGGGGCTGGAGAGCTCTGGCTCTAATCGTAAATATACCAACTTCCATACATTTCATTTACCGCTTCCAGTTTGCTTTCCCAGCGCGTGTTTGAGCCAGGGCTCGCCAAATATTTTCGTTGGATGGTTAAGAGGGTTGAAATTTATGTGAGCTTTCACGCTTACATTTCCTAATGAAAATTGTACTTAAAGGAATATATATATATATATATATATATATATATATATATATATATATATATATATATATATATATATATATATATATATATATATATATATATATATATACACATACACTTGTTGGCCGTGTGGTTAAAATGCGCGTCACTGTAGTCCTGAGTTCTTGTCTTCCGTGGTTCGAGCCCACGAGACGACGAACTTATTATCAATTAAAAAATTCCCCTTTTGGTAACATGTATGAAAATATATTTGGCTTTGCCTTGAGGGGTCCTTCGCGCCACCCCAGAGAGAGTAGTACGTGATAGTACCAGCTTTGCCCCTGTGAGGTCTCCTCAGACATTCTGTATACAGAATTCAAAATACAGTGAACGCTGGCTTTTGTTCAGAGAAATTATTATTTAATGCATCTATCCACTCAACAGCCTTTGACTAAAATCTCCTTGGAATGAACAAACCATACTCTCCCTATGAGTGAAAATTAGCTCCAAAATCAAAATGAAAGCAAAACAAAATAATAATAAAAATGAAGAATAGCAAAGCACTTCAACAAATTACGACACCAACAAGGTATTACATTGCCATCTATACATTGGCCTTCTATATGTTTATAAGTGGAGTATGCAACCCCAGTGGAAACCAAGTCAATGAATACGCAGCACTGCTACGGACTATATCATGCTACTTGCAAAGAAGAGGCTAGCTTCTCTAACCTAGCTCACAGAACTTTACATTAGGAATCTAGTAATCATAGCGAGTCACTAAATTTTGACAGACGCTTGAACCTTGGTGCAAAGATTAGGGCCAAGAGACATGAACTGGCACCATTCACAGAGATGGATCGTTGAGTATAAGCAGCTAACAGCAATCTCAGCTGTATGTTTTTTTTATTACAGAAAATTAGAGGTGTCAGCAAGTGCCTTCACACTAAGAACAGAACGCTGAAAAGTGGAGGAATGAGAACGCCTGGTCAGTCAGCTCCATATCGGTTTACAATATGTACTTGGATGGAGAAATTCCTGCGTCTGAAGTACAGGAATATAGGCTACACAAATCACTCATCAACGTCCACAGCCCAAGTACTAACGTTACCCCGATCATTCAAGAGCTCAGGTGGTAGGCCCAACGAGAATGCCTGTAATATCAAATTTTAAAATTTCTTCAAAATTTAAATCTCAAAATCTACTGGCAGCCTATATTCTCAGAGTGTGCCACAAGCCGAGATATCTGCCACCCATCGGCAGTGGAGAAGACTACCCCCCCGTCCTCTCTCTCTCTCTCTCTCTCTCTCTCTCTCTCTCTCTGCTTTTTTTAATGCCACGTGGTCAGTGATGTTTAATCACATTGCCCGGGATACATATCTCATTTCTGGCTGACTCGTAAAAGTCTTTTATTAGGCCGACCTTTCAGAAGACAAATCATGACGGTTAGTTTGTTTTCTGATGTTTATGGGTTGTGTACAGAACGATAAGAGTAGCGTAGAAAGAAATACAGGAAGACAGAGACTGTACTGAACGAGGAAATCACATTACAGCGAAACACGAAGAGATTAAAGTTTGTTAGTGACAGGAAAATATTTTGACTGCATGACCGTAACAGCAGTTAACAGGAGGTTTATCGTTACTAAATTTCTTCATCGGAACAGTGAAATATAATATATTTTCCGTATCATGCACGAGGTCGTGAATATTGTCACACTCGCTCAAGTCATGTACGGATATCTCCCAGTGTAGTAATTTCAAAATAAAATAGCAATATTTAACTTGCCTATGTTTGAAGAGACGTGAAAACCAGAAGTGACTGTGTACGTGACTCCTAAATTTCGGTGAGCTGAAAAGGATTATTATTATTCAGTAGATGAAACCTATTCATATGGGACAGGCCCACAGGGGCCACTGATTCGAAACTGAAGCTTCCAAAGATATGGTGCTCGTTAGGAAGAAGTAAGAGGAAGCACCGGAAGATACGGAAAGAAGAGATACCACGTATTGAAAAAGAAAAAAAAATTAATTAATAAATAGATAAATAGATAAAAATCTATCGAAATGCAGGAAGAATAGTATTAGCGTAGTAACACATTGCATTTTCGCTTGAGCTTACGAAGTTCCAATTGCACGATATCAAAGACAAAATCTGAAATGGTCTTTACACAAGGAAAAATTGCGCAGAAGTTTCTTCGGCGCAATCGAGTTTCCTGTACAGCCGCCACACCGTATAATCAAGGCCACCGAAAATAGATCTATCTTTAGGAGGTCTCGGTATAATGCTATATGAGCCGCGGCCCGTAAAACTTTAATCACGGCGCGGTGGTGACCTATCCTATATCGTTGCCAGAAGCACGATTATGGCTAAATTTAACCTTAAATAAAATAAAAACTACTGGGGCTAGAGGGCTGCAATTTGGCATGTTTGATGACTGGAGGGTGGATGATCAACATCCCAATTTGCAGCCCTCTAGCCTCAATAGTTTTTAAGATCTGAGGGCGGACAGAAAAAGTGCGGATGGACAATAGTTTTTTTTGTTACAGAAAACTAAAAACGTGAATGTGATGGATATGATTTCTAATTGTCGTTCTATACTATCCAGGAACTATGGCCCTAAAACTATCGTAAAATGATCGAGTGTGGTCTTTAACCAAAAGACCAATAGCTAGTTGCTTCTGTTATTATTATTGTTATTATTTTTATCATTACTGGTGTTGGAACTGATGTTTTAAGAGCAGTCTTCAGCTATAATCTTAACAGTATAGGCTGCATGATTAACAATTTCTTGAGAAACATACAGTGCGTCACTTACTACACACATACAAATAGCGGAACCATGTAACTTCCTCTCTCTCTCTCTCTCTCTCTCTCTCTCTCTCTCTCTCTCTCTCTCTCTCTAGTTTTTATGAATCATTTTACTAGCCCCCAAAGGTTCATGAAGGATTACTTACAGCACACGCCAGGGGTAAATGTAAACAACAACAAACAAATGAGGGGAGTATCCGTGCGCGCCCGACCTTCCTCTTTTCGTGGAAGTAAACAGAAGGTCGGAATGCGCGTCAGGGCGGACGTCGTTCGGAGCGACGGAGACGATGAAGACGTCAGCGGAACTTCTTGTGAGTTTCTTTGCTTTCCCTTGTCTTTGGACGGGGAATCTGAGGGGATGCGAAACGAAACTGCGACGGTTCTATTTCTTTTTTTTTAATCACAGCGCAAAAAAAATTGATTACAGCTTTTCAGTTGTTTAGCGTTTATAAAGATGTAAGGTGATTTCCTTGATTATAAGTTGAATTTATTTTAACGTTTTCAACATTTATTCCTGTACATAATGGGAAATAGGTCTCTCTCTCTCTCTCTCTCTCTCTCTCTCTCTCTCTCTCTCTCTCTCTCTCTCTCTCTCTCTCTTTAGAGTTGGCACCAGATGGGCATTTCTTCCGGTTCTCAGCAATTCTTCAACCAGAATGTTGCTACCCTATGCCCTTTTCTTGACGCACAATTAACGTTTATACCCATTCATGATTGAGTCGACTGGTAGGCGGTCGTCTGGGGTCGAGCCACGGACCATGTGAACACGAGCTCAGTATAAAATACACAAATGCATGGACTATATATATATATATATATATATATATATATATATATATATATATACATAGTAATTCACCGCCAAAGATGGAGAAGAACATTGAGACAGCAACACCACTGCAAAGTGTGAGCTGAGAATCAGAGGGATCGCTCCTTCTAGAACCAGCCCCTTCAAACTACAAATCACAAACTGGTAGTCAGTTGACTATTGTGCTTTCACTCGGGTGTCGTGGAAGATGTAGGGAATGAGGGAGAAAAGAAAACAGATGTGGCTGTTTAGTGCTGTCATTTTATAACCCTTAATGACAAAAAAGGGATTTTGGCTGTTTTCGATTGGGGTTGAACCATTCATCAAATATAATCATCATACAACCCCCTTTTTTTCATCCCGGTAGGTGGGCAGTGCCGTCACTGCACCTCACGTGGTGTAACGTAGGCATTGCTAAAAGGTGTTTCCAGCATCCCTTCGGCCACGAACTGTATCCACTTTTTAGCCGTTTATTTTACTCCATTCCAGCCCTGTTCAGTCTTGCAGTCCACCCTCTCAGTTGCTTCTGGGTGCAACTGAAGATATTGACTTCTGGGTGCAACTGAAGTTATTGACTTCTGGGTGCAACTGAAGCTATTCACTTTTGGGTGCAACTGAAGTTATTCACTTCTGGGTGCAACTGAAGCTATTCACTTTTGGGTGCAACTGAAGTTATTCACTTCTGGGTGCAACTGAAGCTATTCACTTCTGGGTGCAACTGAAGCTATTTACTTCTGGGTGCAACTGAAGCTATTCAATTTTGGGTGCAACTGAAGTTATTCACTTCTGGGTGCAACTGAAGCTATTCACTCCTGAGTGCAACTGAAGTTATTCACTTCTGGGTGCAATTGAAGCTATTCACTTCTGAGTGCAACTGAAGTTATTGACTTCTGGGTGCAACTGAAGCTATTCACTTCTGGGTGCAACTGAAACTATTCACTTCTGGGTGCAACTGAAGTTATTGACTTCTTGGTGCAACTGAAGATATTCACTGCTTGGTGCAACTGAAGTTATTCACTTCTGGGTGCAACTGAAGTTATTCACTTCTGTGTGCAACTGAAGCTATTCACTTCTGGGTGCAACTGAAGTTATTCACTTCTGGGTGCAACTGAAGCTATTGTCGCTGTTATTACTGTTTTAAGAGAAAATATTAATCCGAATTAAGAATAAAATAAATCCATCTTTCCTAGAAATAATGAATCTAGCAAGTTTATTTGTAAGTCCTTCGTATACAACAAATCAACTGAGATCTAAAACAAAAGATCTAAGTTTAAACAAAGCTAGAAACTGACTCGGGTGCGCTCGCCAGCAATCAGTTAGTTATCAAGTAAATATTAACCGGCCCAAACTAATGTGAATAAAAAAATAGATCTTTTTGTATAGGAGATTAAGAAACAGCCTAGAGTTTTTTTAAGAACAGAGATCCTGTTCTCTATTCTCATTATCTAACTGGTCTACTCCGGTTGTAGGTGATGATGGTACATTTGGCTCTTTCCTTATCTCGGCCGATGCTCCTCAAGAACCTGTCCTCTTCCATACCGTTTCCTGCTTTTCAAACAACGACTTCCTTTAGGTGTCCCTTTTAAATTCTCATCTTCAAAAAATCCTCTTCCATTCCATCTTTTCTTTCTTCCAAAATTTGTACTTAATACCGAGTAATCTTTTGTAATGTCTTCAGTGTATGTCTGGATGGTATCTCTCAATAGGCCAGAGAAAGATGTTCATTCAAGTGCTTTATTCCTGTTGATAACAGATCAGCATCGAACTTTGAAAAAGTCATAAACTGGAGAACAAATATGTTTAAGAAATTCACATACAGACAGTTTCGGAGTATTATGATCCCCTGCCAGTGTGGAGACATTAAATTCCAACTTGCGTGTCCACTCTGAAGAGGGAGCAAAGCGCTCCTAAACAGTGTGTGAATTTCTTAAAATTGTGGTGCTTTCATTCTAAAATTAGTCATTCTAGGCTGCATCTACCTTCTCAGTTTGAGAATTTGGAACCGAAATCCGTCAGTTTGTCAACATTCTAAAAAGAACTCCTCTTGGGCTTGTTGCCAGGTCTACATCTAGGAAGCTGCTTATACTGAATTTTAAGATCCATTCCTTTAGGTATAACCATCAGATTTTTGGGGAATTTGTTCTTTTTTCTTGGTAAGAAGTAATGATCGCGTTTTGGTGGCCTTCCCACTACCATCTTCCTGCTTGTGTGAAGTTAGAGGTTTTTGGTCTTTTACTTCCCAGTCCGATTTTCATAAACGCCAAGAGCCGTTTGATTGTTCGCCGGGCCCACATTCTCAACTTGATCTCCAGAGAGGCCAGTCTGTAACAACTGCAGACTCGAGGGGCAACTGGTTTGATCCTCCCTTCGTACTAACTACCTTGCGAATGTGAAATTCTCTGCATTTTCGTTTTCTGGAGTCATTTCAAATGATTCATTTGAGAGGGCGGCTTTGGCATTGCTAAAGAAGATGGAAAAACGTATTATTACATCTTTATTAGAGTGCCTGAGATAGATCTGGATATCTTTGCCAGCCCTGATCTGTTCCTCATAAGAAAGATAAGTTCGATGGAAGACAGAAATATGTTCATATCGAATGGGTTCATTCGGTAAATAGACAATTCCAGTAAATTACAACTTCACGCTTAGGTGCTCATTTGATACGTAGTCATCACAATGCGTGTCATTCATTATTTTTTCCGTCCGTGCGATTATGATTATTATCAGCCAAGCGTCACTGTAGCCAAGGTAGGATGAAGTGGGATGAATCCTCGGAAAACAAAGACCACAAAGGATACAAAGGCATCAAAGGAAGTGGCGAAAACGGTCTGTGATATCCATTCACCGAATAAATATTTCCTGTCATTATGTCCATCCACAGCTAAAGCTCGCTCGCTCATTTCCTATGGAAGTCACAGCTGTACGTTTCTTTGCCTGTTCTAATAAGTCTCTCTCTCTCTCTCTCTCTCTCTCTCTCTCTCTCTCTCTCTCTCTCTCTCTCTCTCTCTCTCTATACACACACACACACTTATGTATATATATATATATATATATATATATATATATATATATATATATATATATATATATGTGTGTGTGTGTGTGTGTGTGAATGTAACAGATGATATTAGGAGATGAGTTACAGAATGACTGAAGTGTGGCAGGTAGCAGATTTTGTACAAAAGATGTTGAAGAGAAAGGAGACTCTATTCGAGCCAAAGTTGGAATGCATTAGCGAACTGGCGAGCTGATTCATCTTGATGGAAGTGAAATGTACATGTAGACTGTCTATATAAATGAGTGCAAAAAGGGTGAAGTTGTTGAAGTTGTTAAGATGAACTGTGCAATGTGTGCAGGTGGTTTTAACAATCTGTTGTTGAGCCATCTTGTAAATATATGGAGTGCGCAGTGCTGTCGAAGTTTTCTCTTGTACAAGGACCATCAACCTTGATTCTCTAGTTAATGGGTGAATAAGGCAGTGATCATGGCCTTGTTTTCTGGAGGTACCCCCTATTGAGGCAAAGAGTTTATTGTTGAAAAATATTGACTGCCATATCATATGTTAAGTTTGTGTCAAGTGGGGACATTGTTTCAGCTTCAACAGACAGTCAGTTGAAAATCTGGAATGTAAATAAATCCCACTGTATGTGCGATCACTTCACGGGTACACAAACGAAAAGAATTTCGGATGTTGGAATGATCATATCATGAGCTTACTAAACTTAAACCTCTTTTCTCTGGACTAATTTTTGGCTTTGAAAACTGTTTAGATTTCATTGTAAAAATGACCGCCGCTTTCACCTTCAACTTGAACTCGAATTCCGTAGCGCATCTCCGATCTGTGATTATCTCTTAGCATTCATCTGGGGAGCTTCCTACGAAAGCCAGTTTCACTCCCTCACTCGGTAGTAGCCTATACACTTAAGCTTCTCGATTTTATAGATATTGATTCACAGTCACGAACTTAAGGAAGGGTCAAGCGATTGGATAAGTTCTTTATACCATTAAGTTCTAAAATGTGCAGTTCTCGGTCTTTTCTGTACTTAATGCCTGTTTTTAGAAAGGAGTTATGACATTGTTAGAGAATTCCATTAAATCTCAAGCTGGGTCACTTAACCATAATATATATATATATATATATATATATATATATATATATATATATATATATATATATATATATATGATGATGATCAAGTGGGTAAAGTCCCAGCACACCTAGCTACAACCCCAAAGGACTTGAGTTCGAATCCTGGTCAGGAAAGGAGCCCTCATATATAATTCCCTTTGATGGAAGTTATTCCCAAGGTATCGGGAATTCGATATTGAGTTTTGTGGTTTATTACTCTAAAATATGAAACTGTCTTTTGTCAAGTTAGTGACAAACTATCATATATATATATATATATATATATATATATATATATATATATATATATATATATATATATATATATATATATATATATATAATGTATTATATATATTTTTACAACTAAAAGAAAAGAGAAAACATTTATCAGTAATGACACATTTTGTTCAAATAACTGCTAGGTTTGATAACGCCATCCACACTGCCTCATCTTTGATATCTCTCTACGCTTCATATGAATCATTTTAGATATATCTGCAGCTAGTTCAGTGAACACGAAGCTTACGGGAGGCTCGAAACTTGCCTGAGAATTCCACCTCCCTTCTCACCTTTCCTTTCTGCTCCCGCGGTGTCAGAGACGAGCAAGAAAATAATTATAATTATCCCGAAGTGGGTAAAGGTGCCTACTAATCTGTTAGTCTGTCAGTCCCAACTACCTGACCCTGAGATCGCTACTTCCAACTAGGGGGTCGGGAATCCATAATCGCGGGCCAACCCCCGACAGACCCAAGAATCATTCATTGAAAGGGGGTAATTTGGATTGGAAGAGCCCCTCTACTCCACTGCCGCTTCTTCTCCGCGTCTTTCTTCCCTCTTTCTTAGTTTCTTTCTCACTCCTCGCGTAAGTTATGGCTTACTAACTCACGGCTATAGCCGTGGTTGATACACTAAAGTGCGTCGGGAACGGCCACTAATTTACCATAATTGAGTTACAAGCATCATCATTGGCGCGACCATACCTCACGGTTTGACCCCGCCCGCCGTCTTGTCATTGGCGGGCGTCGGGGAAAATGGGTGGGCCCTGTCGGGAGGCTTAGCCAACGGCAGTAAGGTAGAGGGGAATGTGGGAGGAGCTAACCGAACCCCCCTTTCTTCAAGTCGAGGCGATGGTGTCCCGGCAGGCACTTGCCACTTGTTCTTGAACCTTTGAGGGCCCGAGAGGTCAGTGCGTAGTGAAGATGAGTTTGGTTGGAGGGTATTCGATGCCACAGACGTACGGCCACGCTGCCATGGGAACGGCTGCCCCGTCTCACGATGCAATCTACTCCCAGTACTACTCTCACCCTAGTCCCCCGGGGCAAACGCTATATTCCGGGTGGGGTTACGCGCCCCCGGGCTTTTCGCAGAGGTACTCGCCCGAGGTGGCAGTGGCGTGTCAAGACTATGGCGTCTCAGGGGGCTTTGTGGTTGGGCCAGGATCACCCCACGATCTCGGGTCAGACTATACGATAGAAATGGTCGACGGCTGCGGGAGGGTAGTGAAACGAAGGTCGTCCGCCAACAAGAAGGAGCGCCGACGGACGCAGAGTATCAACAACGCCTTCGCGGAGCTGCGGGAGTGCATCCCCAACGTCCCCGCCGACACCAAACTCTCCAAGATCAAGACCCTGAGGCTGGCCACGTCCTACATCGCCTACCTGATGGAGGTCCTGCACAGTGAGGACCCACAGCAGGCGCAGCAGCAACAGCCGCCACAGCCCTTCAGGGCGGATCTTCAGCCTGCCTCCACTGGGAACAGAACGCCCACGCAAGTTCATGTCCACGCCCATCACGAAAAGGTAAGTTCGCTGCGAGACATTTTTTATGATTTTTTTTTTCGACGAATTTTTTCCTATAAAAACAGTTCCCAACGACGACCCCAACTGCGATGGATTTACTTCGATGACTGTGGTCGCATACCAGAAATAATTATTGTCTTGTGAGGAATTAAAAGGGCGCTTTGTCACTTGTTGTTGTATCGCCGATTAAAGGTTATCCAATCGGAAGACATCACCATCAACTCCGAAACACAAAGTAGGAAAAATAAGTTTTCACAAACGTTTTTACGATACCTCTTTCCTCGATGAAATCAGTTCTTGGGATCTGTGTCCGCTTCACGGATTTGCAACAGAATTTTCATTGTCCTTTAAACAGCCAGGCAGCTCGAAATAATTCCTAAAACAAATTCTAAATAACCGATGGTTTCGGCGTCGTTTGCAGATGATATTATTGTAAGATCTTCTCCGAGTGGTGCTTGCATCAACATATTCTTTTCAGTTCTTCTTAGGTTAAGCCAACTGGAAAAATAATACTTACGCTTTCAGAGTCTCGAATCTCAACAATAATTTTAAGGTATCAATTATAAACGTAAATTTAAAAGTGCTAAGTCATTATTATAACAATGAGAATATAGTCATTGGGCTAATAACTGGTGATATGGAGCCAGATATCAAGACCTGTAGAGTGCATTTATTTTACTGATCACCGTAATTTGATAAGACAGTAATTATTATCCTTTGTTATACAATTGAGAGAGAGAGAGAGAGAGAGAGAGAGAGAGAGAGAGAGGACATAACATCAAATGCGTGATTATCTGACGGAATCGATGTTGTATGATTGAGAAACAAAAAGGTATTTGGAATCTTTATTGATCAATAGCAAATTGCCCTGAAGCACCAATTGTGGCGGTTTGATTCGCGTTAGAGAAGGTGAACATCATATATTACGCTGCATCCAGTGTGTTATATATTCTCCTAAAATCGGAAGGCTGCTCCTTTTCAAATTCCGGCAATGGTCACTTTTGTTTTTTTTTTACTGGGCAATGCGTAAGACAGCAGATATGTAGATTACATCGGTCAGGCACCTGGTTGTCGGTCGAACGACGTGTAATATTAGAGCATGCAACTGTACATTACGCAAACAACACAAAAATCAGAATTACTTCATAAATCTTGCATTTGGATTTAAGGCTTTGTAGTGACCAGCGTATCCAAAAATGTGACGAATTCGAGAAGCTAAGAGGGCAGGTTGCTGTTTTATATATATATATATATATATATATATATATATATATATATATATATATATATATATATATATATATATATATATATATATATATATATATATATATATATATATATATATATAAGATATTTTTACTGCAACAAATGAAGCTTCTGAGAAAGTATTGCGTGAATTCACACGACGGTTCTAGTATTAAGAGATATTTCTTTTATTCTCTACACACTGTCCTCAAATTAGGCAAGTTAAACTTTCCATGGACGTACGGGTATAAGCATTATATTTAAACTGGATAAAGAAATAAATATGTATACATATATAGATATATATTTGTATGCATGTGTATATATACATACATATACAAACACACACACTATATATATATGTATATATATATATACATATACACATATATATATAAATATATAAATAAATTATATATATATATATATATATATATATATATATATATATATATATATATATATATATATATATATATATATATATATATATATATCCAGTTTAAATGTAATACTTACCCATACATCTATAGAAAGTTTAATTTGCCTAATATGAGGACAATGTGTAGAGAATAAAAGAAATATCTATTAATGTTAGAACTGTTGTGTGTATTCACGGGCAATACTTTCTCAGAAGCTTCATTTGGTTGCAGTGACAAATTCTTATCCTATGCCATATCCCCCTACTTGTCCCATCAAAAAAGGCTGCACAAATATATCGTAAATTGTGTCATTTATTTGTATTTTATTTTTGCCTCGCGTGACAACGTTGCATTCCACCCATTTCACGCAGCGTGGATCGAAGGTTATGAGTTGTGCAAAGATTATGGAGATGTTTTTCCTAGAAGGGAACATTTGGTTCCGTGGCTAATCCTTTCATTACTCGTTTCAGGGGCGTCTGAAAGTGACGAGATCAATTTTTTATTTCTGTGGCTATGACGAGGCCAAAATAAGTTTTTTTTCACGGAGCAAAGGAGTTATGAATCAAAATCATAATGTGCATCGCAAAAAATCAGCTTCCAGTGTTACATATATATATATATATATATATATATATATATATATATATATATATATATATATATATATATATATATATATATATTATTACTAAAGGACCTCATTCAAACTGGATGGTATTTAATGGAGTTTTTATTCAAAAAGTTACAAGCTTTCTTGGACAAACAGTCCACATTATCAAGTATCCGTACAATCATTGTACGGATACTTGATAATGTGGACTGTTTGTCCAAGAAAGCTTGTAACTTTTTGAATAAAAACTCCATTAAATACCATCCAGTTTGAATGAGGTCCTTTTAGTAATTCTACTAATGCACAGAACAATTGTGTATGTGATAAAGTTAATATATATATATATATATATATATATATATATATATAGGCTCTACATATATATATATATACATATATGTATATATATGAATTTTTGTCACTAATACATGCGTGACTTTTCTGTATTCACAAAAATTAACCGACAGATATTCCCAGTATCGAATTTACTGTACCCTGGGAATAGCGTCAGGCAAGGGTATTATATCTGATCACTGATTCTAAAGCAAAGGCCCTGGTTCGAATCCTGGTTGGGGCAGAAGCGCTTATGACTTACATTCCTTTTAGGTGTAATTTATTCCGAAGCTAAATTCAAGTAAATTACATTTCAAATGAAACTTGCAGACATATATATATATATATATATATATATATATATATATATATATATATATATATATATATATATATATGTGTGTGTGTGTATGTGTAAGTATGTGCTTTTGCACGTGTGCTTGCTTGAGAAAGCGTGATCTACGAAGAGACACCAAAGAGTACTACAGAAAGGTTTAACTTCTGCATTCGCAGCCATGATATTGCCGCGTCCGATGAAACGGAAGAGAAAAATTAAAGGCAATTTCCGCGCAAGATATTTAATACTTCACAGTATTTTCGTAGTATTTTGTTTGCTGATGCCGCTACCGACGTTAAATTAGTCTCGCTGAACAAGCTGATGAACTTCCGCTCCCAAGGAGCAGCGAGATTGAGTCGTTTTCATATATCACAACTTCATTATTGTTTCAGCGATATTTAGAAGTTTTCTCCGTCGGGACTATATATATAATTATGTTCCCGCGCTGCTTTATGGGATTTCTTAAACTAATATATTTTACGGCAAAATTTAACGAAGAATCAGTTTTATGAACAACCTATAAATATAGTATATATATATATATATATATATATATATATATATATATATATATATATATATATATATATATATATATATATATATCTATATATATGCGTATCTATGTATATATGTATGTATATAAAGTATATGAGTACATAAACCAAGTACTGTAATCTCATCTCAAAAGAGCAACGCCTAATGTAATCCAAGAGGTTTGGGGTCGACTCCCTTCTCCGATAGCGGCAACTTTTTCCTCGACCACAACCTACACAACTCTACAACCCTCTCTCCTATAACCCCAACAACAACAACAACAACTCCCGACACATGCACATGACGTTTCTCCAGAACTTTGCTTTTCGTTCCTTCAACTCCCGAGGGATATTGTTAGTTGGTGGCCGAACCTCTGGCATCCGAGCTACACACACACACTCACTCACACGCAGCGCTCTTTCGCTCACACACTTTTGGCTGTACCCAGACATTGTTCTACATCATTGGATGTTCGTGTGTGTGTGTGTGTGTGTGTGTGTGTGTGTGTGTGTATGAACTTAATTACATAATCTTTATGTGCCGAACTTGAAATCTGTCTCTCTCTCTTTCGGTGTAAACTTATAAATGTTTGTAGACTTTAGAGCAAAACATTATGTTTTTTCTGTATTAGAGATCGAAGACGCTATGGATGTTTAATCAAGCTATGC
>NC_089759.1:36794156-36849156 GCF_040412425.1 Macrobrachium rosenbergii
CTCTCTATCGCCATGAAACCTCGTAAGTAATACGCTGGAGGTCAGTTCTCACGATCACGAGGTATGCACTGTAAACAAAGTTATTAAATGTGACCATTTCAAATGGTCAAAATGAAAGCCTTCACAGAAAGGTGCGCTTCGTGATAACCAAATTTTTCAGCCGTGCCACAGTCGACAGAAAGGCCAGAAGTGGCCTATTTCATTTTTAGTAATGGCCCGCTTCTGATTTTTCACAGTAGGAAAATATATCCATCATTCAAAATATCAACTACGGACGTAGAACTCTGTAGAAATCGATAATGATATTAGTATACTTCGTGATAAATACAATGTTCTATGTAAGTCTTATATAATATTGCGTTGTCATTCACAGCACACGCATCAACCGCTTAGATAACAAGTAGAGTGTATGCTAAATAATAATTTACATTTGAGCTCAGCAGAATTAGAAGGCTTGAGCAGTTGCAGGGCAGACCTTGTTCTACTCCTGTACTGCGCAAGAAAGTTATGCTTATTTTTGAAGGGAAATATTTTTCGACTTTAGGATTTTTAGTGTCTGGTTTTTCCTTGATATTGTTCTTGTTGATCGCGCCTCTGCCCAGAATACTGTATTCAGAGGTTATTTTCACTTGTTATACTTAATAATTTGCATCTGGCAAAAAACTTATTATCAGCTCACAGAGTTTAATCTTTGTTTGCAGCTATCAATTAGACTTTAATGATGCGTAAATTACATATTAGTGGGCTGTAAAGGTACCAGTTGTTAACTCTATGAGGATTTATCCATTTACAATTGAATTCTTTGATCTTGTTAACACGCGTCTCTCAACTACAATAGAAAAGTTATGACCGCATTTTTATTCATTCAGCTAGTAAAATGAAAGTTGGTAGGTCCTTCCAGTGACATGAACCTTGAATCTGAGCCGAGATGTGAGCCGACTTAATTTAAATTTTTCAAAATACGCAGAATAAGCAAATACTACCATTCTCCTTAGAGCTATCGATGCTAGGTATATCATTAAACACTTATTAGTTATTACTACAATTCAGCATTTTATGGAAACGTGACATACTATTTTGTGTATGACATCGATACTTCCTGAATGCCAAACAGTGGCAAATATAAATGATTAACCAACAGACGCATTTAAAAATACTTATTACAAATATAACTTTATAGCTCACATCCCCTTGAATATTTCGGCATAAAATAGCAAAGTGGCCCGCTTGACTTTTGATTCTGCATGAAATAGCCCTCTGAATAAATAGCTTGACGACCCTGGTCTGCTGGCTCAGGTTCCTTAGGTGGCGTCCGCTAATGAACGGACTGACGAAGAACAGCTTTGAATATGTAAGAATGAAATGGATATGTTCATTTCTCAAAGCAAGAAAATGTCTGGTATTGAAAATTCGACTTTGTAATACGCTAATACGGATGCTGATTTTTGTAATATGATTGAACGTGAATCAGGAAAGTATTCAAGCCTCATTAGAACTTTGGACTTTTTGTGATTCCTGAAAGGTTTTGGAGGCTGTTATTACTTTATACCAGTTTCGTGTATTCGTTCCATACACTTACTTTTATCATATAGGTTGTGTAATTTCCATCTTCCTGTTTGTAGTGATTCTATTGCAAATGTTCTTTCGGTAAGAAATTGCCACATTTAGCCGAAGCCAACTTGGGTTCACTTTCTTTGACGGCTCTGGAAGGCAAGGCTGAATTCGTTGCCTCAAAGGTGAGACAAAACGGAAACATTTCGCCTCTCAATTTGGGATCGAAATACCACATCTACGTGACCTTCTCAATGAAGAAAAATGAGGACAAATGTAATTTCGACAGACGGAGGAAGACCCCATCGACTCGGAGGAACGAAAACGAACAACGCCAACTCGCCGAAACCCCCAGTTTTCAGGAAATCCAAAATTTTCTTCCGTCGTTATTTCTCGTGGTTCCGGGGAGGCCTCCCCGGGTGGCCCCTCCGAAAACAACCAATCAACTTGGCGGGTGTCACTCGGCCCCTCCTATTGTCCAATTATTAGCCAATTAACTCGCTACCTGCTGGCTCTCACACCTGGCCGGGAAAACTGTCCTCAAGCGCCAAATGTTTTTGGGTGCGGGAAAGCCAACTTGAGTGGAAGGGAAGCGTTTGACCTAATAATAGTGATTACTTTCCCTGCCGCTTCTGATAGCTTTGGGAAATTGGTTACAAATGGTGGTATTGTCTCCACCAAGGCTTTACACTGGTGCGTGATGTAAGCTTTATATACATATGAGTATATATATACATACACACACACATACGCTTTGAATGAGTCCAGGCGTCACCGATCGTATTAAAATTAGACAGGTGTTCACCCCAGCCTTTATTTTCTAAACAATCAATTTCTTATTAGTAATCTGTTCTATTTTGCATATCTGGACTTTTGTCTGCGCTGAGTCTTCTGGGCTATTCGGTGTCATTACCAAGTATTCTCAAAGATATTTTGATATCATTGATATCCTTTGTTCTTCACCATCACTTTCAGGTGGCGGGAACACTTAACCTGTTTTATGGTACTTACAGCCTAGATCACCTAAGCTTCTTTCTTCAAAGTTTGGAGAATTAATTGGTCATCACAAAACCACCTTGAGAGTAACTTCTGCAGGGACCTGGAAGTCTTCTGTAGGCGTTATTCCATACCCATGCCCTAAATGCCGATGGCAGGTGTTTACACCTTGACCTTTACGCAAACAATGTCCCTCGTGGTATTCTTCATGCTTTGAAGAATATAGTTTAAGGAACAGAACTAATATCTTTACGCTTGCTTAGTTAGTTTTCTTAAACAGCAACGAAAGTGCTAGCAAATGAACAGCGTCATTTTGTTCTATTTCATTGTCAGATCTTTCAGATACGATGACACTGATAGCTTTTGTAATGTAAACACCACTGATATGTAGAAGAAAATTTACAAAAATGGCCATATATATATATATATATATATATATATATATATATATATATATATATATATATATATATATATATATATATATATATATATATATATATAATAAACGAGTTAATACGTGAGCATTGGACAGTTTCACCTGTAAACTTACGTTAACCATTATTCTATTTTCATTTGGTTTTAACAGAAAAACAGTGGATAGATAATCGCTGTCCGATACTTTCAAGTCATGATTCATAAACACTCTGTTGGTGACACTTAGCAACTTTGGTTTGAATCAGGTCAGTATTTGGGTTGGAGACCGCCAAGAAATGTCAGACGTCGTGGGTACACCACCTTCGATTCAGCGGTTAAAGAAATATATATATATATATATATATATATATATATATATATATATATATATATATATATATATATATACATACATACATATATATATATATGTATGTATTCATATACATATATTATGTATACATGTATTTCTTAAAGTTCATTGTTAAGGAGCTACTGTTATGCTATGCAGAAGGGCTATCACTGTAAGCAATCATGAATGCTTTTCGGGTGTCATTTCCAAAAGCGAAATAACATTAAAATTTGGTCTCGGGAACGAATGAATTTTATTTTTCTTCTTTTAATAATCAAAGTTAGACTGATGAAACCAGTGCTCAGCAATGTGTAGAAATCATCTGTGGGTAAAGGTTGCCCAACTCTCCTGATATTCAGCATTATTCAATGCAAACCATTTGACGATTAACTAGCTGGTGTTAACTATATTCCCCAAGCTGCCAATAAGGCTGATGAACGCTACGCAATGAAACGAGCTTAACCCCGATGAAAAGATCTTCCCTCACTGCCTGTTGACGGTTGAGTGAGGTCGCCTTCGTTCAGACCCTGCTTACGAGCGAAATGGACCAGATGTCAAAAGATTTCGGGACGCGTCATCCAGATTTTAAAAATATGAGTGGTTATGTTTTCGGCCCCGTGGGTCTCTCTGCCAACCTGTAGGTCTAGCCTTTGGCAAAGGATCACTTGGAACACAATGAACGGATCCAGAGAAACTTCGAAGAAACATTCATTAGGTGACACTTTCAAACTCTTCACAAAGTTTGACCTTCCGATGCCCAACATCAGTAATTGGGATTTTTAGAAGTTTATTTTATAGTCCTCTATGTATTCAAGGTATCCTTTTTCAGAATATCAAATCTACCATCATTTCCGTAATATTCATTCAGGGTCGTAGATTTTGGGTCGTTTAAATTCTTCCACAATAGGTAATCTTACCAAATCTGAGCTTTATGACCAGCTCTACGCATTTGTAGCATCTTTTCAATGCTAATAAATTATACTGGATATTACTAAATGATTATGCTAAGTTCGATCCTGGAAGGTCGAAAGTTAATGTCTCAGGTTTTGGGGGTTTGTAAAGCTTCATAAGAGATTGCACATATGTGGTGACCTTCTTGAGTTGAAATAATATCAATCAAACCCTGATGATTGAGTTTTACCAAGTTTGACCTTTGAAGGTCGAAGGTCCAGGCCACTGAACGGGTTACGATTTTTATACAATATGCATCCACATGAGCCCAATGAAGCCTGAAGATATTAGAGGTTCTTTCCTGGAGCAATGAAATCGTAATCCAATATTCAACCGAATCGTCTTTGGTCGGTACTTATGTCATTTTAAAGCTAATGTGTCATCTTTTGGGAAGTGTGTTAATGATATACCAAGATAATACCTTCCCAGTCCAGTAAATAAAGTAACTAAATTCAAATCTCATCTCCCGACTGACTCCATTGTCTTAGTGCTGGGTTCCTCACCCGTGAAAAAAGTTAAGTATACCTTAGTTTAACCAGACCACTGAGCTGATTAACAGCTCTCCCTGGGTACCCAGTGGAATGAAGATGGATCTCAGCTTAAGGGGGAACGTGTATACTGATGCTGTGAGGACCAGACAGAGATTATCGAAAGGGGGTGCCGAAAAATTTCATTTAATTCCGTTAAATGAATTAACAAGCACTAAAAAATATGAAAATCACGTCGATAAAAAAAACACGAACGAATGACTGTGCGGTCCAGGCTTTAAGGCTTGTCCTTATAAGATTACCTAATTGGGAAGTCGATCTTTTTATTCACTTTTTATCTCCCTGCCGTTTAAAGGTGGCAGCGTGAAAGGTTCGTTTGTATTGAAATAATAAATAGATAAATAAATAAATTAATTAATTAACAATCAGTCCATACGTGGCAACAGCAGCATGTATTACGTAATTCTTGAATTTGAATAAGATGGCTATATGCCAGCACGAGCTCTTTCTCCAGGTTCATACATTAAAAACTTCAAAAATAAAGGACGACTTGCTATAAGGAAATAATCAAATCTGTGCCAAAATCTGACATCGGAACTAATTCCTCGGTTGAAAATCATTATTATTTGATAGAAGTCAGTGCAAGAAAACTGTTTATCTTCTGTGAACATTTCTGCATCTTCTCCTTAGTGAAAAGGTATCCAGTAGATTTTAAATAATCTCAGTCACTCACATATAAAATTACCGGGAGGTATATGTATACATAAAAAAAATATATATATATATATATATATATATATATATATATATATATATATATATATATATATATATATATATATATTTAGGGTTTCTTCGTTCCTCCTGTGAAAAACCTATTAATAATAACAATAATCATAATAAGAGCGACAATAATCACAGCAATAATGAACCTATGGCACCATTTGTTTCCACACGAAAAAGTAGAAAAAAAATTTCTCTCCAAGAAAGAAGGAAAAAAAAAAGAAAAAGAAAGGGAATGGACGGACTAAAAGGGATGGAAAAATCATCGTTAAGGATCAAGTTACAAAAACAACCGAAAAAAGCGAAGCAATTGTGGTTCGAGAGAGGCTTTTGTGGTCGGAGGGAACACACCCGCTCCTCGGCTGGGTCCGACTCGGGACGATTTGCTGCGAAGTTGAAGGAGAAAAACACCACATTTCAAGACCGGACGAGTCCGGGCGGAGGGGCAAAGATTGGCTGGGTCTATCTATCTATCTATCTATCTATTCAGTACACTGCGCTCTTGTGTATTTTGTACCTTTGCAGTGAATATTTTAGAAAATAATTAAGCTCTAAGAACAGTTTCGTTTCATCATTTCCTGCCCGCTCTTGCTGTACTTAATTGAATGCGTTTCACTGGAATGGATATCAGTAGCCCCCGCTATGTTGAGTACATGATTCTAATGTCTTCCTCAGCATAAGGCCTCCAGCATATTACTGCTACGTGCTATAGATATGGGAGTTCATTTGTTAGGAAACCAAAACACGGTGTGGGTCATGGCTCCCTAAATTACTTGAATGGACGGAAGATTCTCAAATATTCTTGGCGAATCACCGTCTGGAATTTGTAAGAGCTTCCGTATCTGGGGCGCATTATCACGAGCGATCTGAAGGACGCAGCTGACATCAAACAGAGAAAGCGTACATTTTGAGGCAAGGAGGTTCGTTGTCTGTCAACCGTGAGATCAAAGTGCTGTATCACTGTCATGTTTGTTACTGATATGTAATGTTGCGGAAAACTTTACCCCTGGGACCACGAGAAGGAGGATCTTTTTCTCTCTCTCTCTCTGTTCTCGGGCAGCTAATAAACTCACGTCGTCACCATTTTGCTTAATATGTTCACAGTAAGCTCTCTAAATAATATGAGTATCGTTATCCTTACGACCGGCATCAGTGCCTGTGCTTCAGACTAGACCAAACACATCTCGAACACTGAAGTTAAACAGACAAGTTACAAAGCTACGATGTTTTTCTTGCTCTTCTCATTCAGTTTAGATCTTGTGGCACTGTAACTGTAATTGCTTATGTTTCGTTGCTCTTCTGTCATTTTTATTCCATTTGTTTTTCGTCATCGCCATTATTGCTGTTAGCATATTTTTGGCTCATGGCGATTTCGTTATTAATGTTCTCTGATGACGGTCTTCTGCTACACGGGTGTTGTTTTGTGATTCTACAATGTTTACATGTGCCGACGAAATGTCTATAACTGAGGGTTTGTTGCGCTTTCATTCATCTATGTTACAGTGGCGTTGTCACCACCACCACTCCAGTAGTAGACTTATTATTAATCTTCTTATTATCATAGCTGATTTGGCTCGTGGATTTTAGGTGAAAGGTCGCAGTGGAAGCAAACGCAAAGACTTACCCATGCCATAATCAGAAACATTTCGGGCACTCCAGTGACGGAGCATTTCAAATGTGGGCCTAAGGTTTGAGGTCCTGGTGTGACTAGAATTGGTTCTGATTATATTGGGGCTTCCTGTTACCGCTACTTTTCACTTCTCTGCTCCGGTTGCTTATCATTAGACCCATAGCTTCTTTGGCATCGTTTTCTCTGTGATTAGTAGTTAATAGTGATAACTAAACCCATCGCAATCGTTGGTCATGTATTTTAATATGGTTAAGAACTGAAATAAGGTCCTATAAGTTTTTCAACAAATGCCTCTGCTCTTATTGCGTAAATCCTTCCTCTCCTCAGCAACTTTTGGGATGAAGTTGCTAGACCCACGCCTTCTTCAGCCTGGTAGCGACCCACCACAGTCAGTCTAACATGGGTACCTATAATTCACTATTTAGGTCAACTAAGGCAGTACGACCTATATTGGGATTCGCCCGTAGCGTTAATTGGGCTTTGGAAATCGCACCTAGACCCTAACCACTGGACCACAAGTACCCGTTAAAGTATCTTATTATTATTATTATTATTATTATTATTATTATTATTATTATTATTATTATTATTATTATTATTATTATTAACAGACTTATCACCTTTTCAGTAAGAAACAAAAACTAACATTACACGAGAGAGAGAGAGAGAGAGAGAGAGAGAGAGAGAGAGAGAGAGAGAGAGAGAGAGAGAGCGCTTTCAGGACGGAGTGAGGAATCTGCCTTTTAGAAGCATGCCCAGGCCTTAATAGGGGCACTAATGGTTGGCAACTCCTCTCGGTCAGAGCGCGGTGCCCCATTCACGGACCTGTGGTCATCCGAGGTCACTTAACCACAAACATAAACTTTTCAAAACCTAATTATTTTCTCACCTCCGTCCTAAAATTTATGTCTTTAGAAGCTTTTAGGCTTTTGTGGACTGACATGAAATGTCATAAAGATATGTGGCACAAACATACACACATACTTTGCACACACAATAACAATATGAATTTACGCACTGACAGATATTTCTATTAGCTTACATAAAAGTAAGTATATACAACCACAGAGAAATGTCCTTGCTGAATACGTTTTGACGATAGTGTCATATTGTAATTTTCCGATGAATGCTAATTTTCGAGCCTTGTGATGTTACTAACTTGACAATGCTCTAGCTTCATAGCTTCAGGTGTACTGTAAGCGTCGCTCTACAAATGAAAGACTGCACACATATCTTTTTTTTTTTTTTTTTTTTTCTTTAACAAACGTTACTTTCGGAAGATCGTGATCGATTAAAAATCACAGATACGTATAAATCTCTCTCTCTCTCTCTCTCTCTCTCTCTCTCTCTCTCTCTCTCTCTCTCTCTCTCTCTCTATATATATATATATATATATATATATATATATATATATATATATACTGTATATATATATATATATATATATATATAATATATATATATGTATTGGTGTACAAATGAGGTACCCCAACCGCCCACCGTTGGGAGAAGCAGTCAGCCAAAGTTGGTACCATGGCTGAGTGGTGCAGCGCTCGGCTCACGTCTGCAAGGTCTTTAGACTGCTCCCGCCCGCTAGGTCACCAAACTGTAAACGCAGACGCCTTTAGATTTCGTCATGACAGTTTTCAGGTTAGAGAGATCTGTTTAAAGACCTAGATTCACGCTCTCGGGAAATGTTTTGACTGTGGAGGCTTAATGGTATAGCTCTGGAGAAGGGTGCTTTGTAATACTAAAGAGAACCCTCTCTCTCTCTAAAACACTGCCGATTAAATGAAAAGCGACTATTTTAGCAAATGCAGCGTCTAAGACTTAGGTTCTGGTAGTTACCCATGTCTCTGCAATGACAAAACTCTCAATACTTGGACTAGTACACTATCAGCGTCTAAGACTTAGTGTCTGGTAGTTACTCATGTCTCTGCAATGACATAACTCTCAATACTAGGACTAGTACTCTATCACAGAGAGTATAGGAGACGCCACCGGAGACGAGGCTGCAGCATATAGGGTCATAATTTCAGCTGTCCTCAGTTGCACAAATGATCGAGACTCTCGAAAGGAAGTACTTGACCTCCTTACTCTCGGCGTTAGATTCTTTCACCTATCGTGGCTCACCATCTAACATCAGATGCCATCTTGTAGCGGCTTTCGTATTTTGCCACTCAATTCTTCATTGTGAATCATTCATAGTTCATCCGTGGTAATGTGCTCCAGTTACTGGTAATTCCCGAGAAATATTTGTGGCTCTTCAGTGGAATTTTATGCAATCTAGGGAGCAACGTCATGCACTGGGTCTCAGTTGCATTATATAATACTTCAATTTTATCAGCATAACTACGGCAGGCATCGATTGTTTGCTAGAGACCTTGGACTGATGGAGAGATTTTAAACATCGCTGGCGTAGCAGAGGTTATTTAACGTTATCAGTGAATCTGATTGGGAGTGAGCTTAGTTTAACATTCAGCAAATCTGTAGACATATGACACAGACAAGGTTATGCAACCCCACCTGACAGAACTGCATGGAAAACAGTCAGTGTGCATGCCACTTGCGTATAAGGATTTAGCACTTTATGCAGCTTCCGACGAGTTTCAGATAGATTACCCTGTCAAATACTTTTCTCACAATAATGAAATACACACACATACACACACACACACACACAGGAAAGGTTGATGACAGAAAAGCTCAGCGAGTCGTTTCAAGACACACACAACTGTCGGTTGAGTGGTCAGTCACGTTTAACGTGTTAACGCAGCTCCACTTATACGGTTGAAGGTCTTTCGATCAAACTTGGCACAAAGGTATACCATTATGCCAGTATGTGTAGATGTGCATGAAGGAAGATGGCCTGTCTGTTTGTATGAGTGTCTGTCTCTATTATCCTTAACTAGTACTACCTATCTGAAAAGATTTCTGTCAAACTTATCACAGAGGTAGATAGTTTGTTTGAGAGTGCTACCTGTCTCGCTTATATCATCATAGCAATTTCTATACGGTTCTAAATAGAGTCAAGTAAAAATAGTACAGATGTAAATCGTCAGGCATAAATGTGCCTACAGTAAAATTGTCCATTTGTCCGTGCGTCTACTGTTCATCAGTGCGTCTGTTACAGTTACACAGTCACTGTAACTCCTCCTACGTGGCTGTATGGAACTCAGTCAGATTTGATAAGAAAATAGACCATTATGCATAGATGTGCTTGAAAAAGTATCGGTCCGTGTCCATAAGTGCGTCTGTCGCGCTCACCTTATCACTACAACTCCTCTTACCTGGTCGAATGGGTCTTAGTTAAACTTGATGAAGTGTTAGACCGCATGGATGGGTCTGTCCGTCAGTGACTGACATGTGGAGCTTGTTATCACAACAAATCCTACAAGGATGAAGCGATTTCAGTCAAACTTGGCACAAAGTCAGATCACAAGGCATAGATGTGAATGGAAGCAGAACATTTACTCTTCAGTCTTTCCAATATTTACTCTTCAGTCTTTCCTTCATTATGTCTGCCATCGTTTCCTTGTCACAGCAACTTCTATTGTAGTAGAGGTGTTTCATTCAAACTTGGCAAAGAGGCAGATCATTAGGCACAAATATGAAGTGAGGGGAGATGTTCCTTTTAACTATACGTCTCATGATTACAGTGCTAGAAAATAACAATGTTAATAAAGAAAAGTTAAGTATATATTAGTTTAACCAGACCACTGAGCTGATTAACAGCTCTCCTAAGGTTGGCCCGAAGGATTAGATTTATCTTACGTGGCTAAGAACCAACTGGTTACCTAGCAAC
Organism: Macrobrachium rosenbergii; assembly: GCF_040412425.1. Lineage (NCBI taxonomy): Eukaryota > Metazoa > Arthropoda > Malacostraca > Decapoda > Palaemonidae > Macrobrachium > Macrobrachium rosenbergii. Next base: position 36,805,130 of record NC_089759.1, read on the forward strand.
GGGGCCTACAGCTTATTGTGGAATCCGAACCACATTATGGCGAGAAATGAATTTAGATGAAGATGGAGAGAATCCTCGTAATATGGAAATATCCCTGACCAGTTTGTATTTATAAATCACTGTCATTACACTTTGCCGAAAAATAATAGTAATAATGGTAGGTATGAAAAACAGACAAAAGTAAAGATATTGCCCAAATAACGTTAACTGCACCTCGGATGAAAATAAACTCTTTGTTGTTTTAATTTATTGCGTCTAAAGATTGGGAAAGAGCTTCCCGAAACCCATGGGTACTGTTGAATGCATTGTTTTTGTGTAATATCTGAAATATGTAAGTTATGCACGCTATTTAAGCGAGGACAAAAAGGTTCCTCTGTATCCATAACATACATTGCCTTGAGTTGAAGCACAGGAAATTGTTTGCCTCTTGTGATGGTGACTTAGACGAGCCAGCAAACTCTAGCGATCATCTCCTTCGGGATGCAAACGTTTTTTCTTCCCGTTCTTCCGATTGTTGAAATAAATATGCCCAGCCTCAATTATGAGAATGTTCAAAATTAATATAAGAAATAGGATACTCTAGTGATTATCTTATGAAGGGGAGGGTAAGGAAGCTGTGAATAATTCACGTATCAGTGATTTTATAAAAATTCTTATAAGCGGACATCGTTATTCGCGATATGGCTATCAAAAGATTATTATTGTTAGTAGAGTGTGATACAGTAGAACTCTCTCTCTCTCTCTCTCTCTCTCTCTCTCTCTCTCTCTCTCTCTCTCTCTCTCTCATTTCTCGGGGTTACTCGGTAAGCTCAACTTCTAATGACCAACAGGAAATGGTTAACCTGACAACATTTGGCCGGATTTTGACTTTCGTTTCCTCAGGAGATTCGCTGAGGAAATGTCGCCACACGTCTTCGTCTTCGGAGAACCCGAGTACTTTAAATAAAAGAGAGAGTCCTGTGGTGACCATTCGTCTCAATAACCTACCCCCAGCAGAGCTGCAATACAAAGAAAGATGGCTTAACAAGAAACTAAATACTGACGTACGTGGACTGTTATATAAGCCAGGGAAACCGTGAATGGCGGTTGGTAGTGGGTGTAGATTTAGCTGGCTTTAGTCAGGTGTGAGTGGGGGTAGTATAGGCCTAGTGTGGGCCTTCTGTCTCTGCATTGCCAAACGAGACTGGGCAAGGAACTTCACATTAGTATAACCTTTCCTTTACTTATGAGTACGATTAGTAGCTCTGCCGTTGATTTCAGGCCATTTTCTGAAAAAAATCCATTCTGTCTTGTTAACGTTAGTAATGGATTATGAATTAGAAACTTGATGGCAAGCCTAATGTGATTATATATATATATATATATATATATATATATATATATATATATATATATATATATATATATATAATTTTCTTACTAAGCCGTTTTCTCTAAAAGAGGGTGTACCCGAACGAGAACAAAGGAACAGTAACTACCATATTCCTCATTTACCTGTAGAAGTAAGGAATTCCTATAGGAGCCAACTTCCGAAACATCGACCATTTCATTTAAACTACACAGAAGAATCAGCAGAGCTTTGACCCTTAACCCATACTGCATACTCCACTCTATCTTGCAACATACTCACACTTCATGCATGCCAATGCCCTTACGCTTCCTTCACCGGCTCTTTATTCCTCGCAAAACTTTCCAGTTGCTCACCGGACTCTCGTCCTTCACTCTCTTCACTGGACCAACCTTCCTCGCAATGCAGTTTCATCTTTACCTTTCCACTGCGTCATCTCTCTCAAATCTCCGCTGTTTCAACCTTTCTTGTTTCACAAATGCTGCGTGAAAGTTAATCTCCTCTATTTTCTGTCATCAACTGTGTCTCATTTCCTTGAAGGGCGGTTGGCTTTGCAATCCATGCATCCAGGCTTTGGCATCCGCAAACATCCCTCTCCTCTTCGAAATCTTTTGCATCCACCCAACTATTCATCCATGTGTCATCGTGGATGAATAGACTAAGTTAAGTATACCTTAGTTTTACCAGACCACTGAGCTGATTAACAGCTCTCCTAGGGCTGGCCCGAAGGATTTTAGACCTATTTTACGTGGCTAAGAACCAATTGGTTACCTAGCAACGGGACCTACGGGTTATTGTGGAATCCGAACCACATTGTAGCGAGAAATGAATTTCTATCACCAGAAATAAATACCTCTAATTCTTCTGCTTCCCTAGTTTCAAGCGACGTGCATTTCCATCGCTTCCCAATATTTCTCAATTTTCTTTCTGTTCATCCAAGCACTTTCAAACTTTAACTGGTTTTTACAGCTTTTCTTCACTGTACCGGTAGTATGATAAAACTTTATTTTAAAGCAAGACTCACTTTCATCGATCAAGTTCGTAAACACACACAATATATATATATATATATATATATATATATATATATATATATATATATATATATATATATATATATATAAACTGAGTGTATGTTTGCGTCTGATTTCGTGTACATCGAAAAAAGAGATAAGCTGCTGCAATGCGGAGCGAGTCTTCAAAGGACGAAGGACTTGTTTCTCAGAACAAGGCCTAATTATCATTACGTTTCCGTGTTTAATCTGACGGAGGCTCGTCCACGTTCTCTTTTTCTCTGATTGCGTCGAGGCGACGCACCCAGCACCGGAAACTATTCTAATTTGAGAGGGATTTTGTTCTGCAGAAAACCTAATCGGTTAAGAGCACAAAAAACGTGAAAAAAAGATAAAAAAAAAATGTACGTTATATTTCAGGACGTCTTTTTCAGGAAAGGCGAAACATATTACGATTCTTTAAGCTAGCGGAATCGCTACAGTGATGACGTCAACGGAAATGGGTGATTCCGATTACTTAACACTTTCCAAGTATCTGCAAGTAACCGATATCGATAACCGACGGCAAAAAAAAAAAAATTAAAAAAAACTGGTTCATACCCCATTTCTCCTGCTGTCAGGAACAGCGTTGCATAAGCTATCACTACGAGACCATTGCGTTCTGGAGAAGTGTATTTTAATTTACATTTACTCTAGTATTGTCAAGATGACTAAAAAGTAAATGTATATTTATATATACATTATATATGTATATATATTACAGTGGTTTCTTTGTAAATGCTGAATACTGGTTATCATGGACTCAACTAACCAAATTGCCCTGAAATATATAGTCCTATGTTTTCAGTTCACTTTTCTCTTGACGAATTTGTAAAACTTTTAAAATGTTTGATTACTGCATGAAGGCGAAGGTGTTATCTGTTTAAATTCACTTCATAGATTCACTGGATAGATGAGGCAAAAATAATATAATGATGACTAAAGAAAATGAAAAGTTCAGGCTGGTTGCACACACTAAGGGAACATATATAGGACCTGGGTCCACTAGACCAAATGTATTATGATTTTTGGCCTAATCTGTTGTTTGTTTAACTATTGAAACGACCAGAAAGTAGTTAATATTGTTTAGGTAATTCTGGATGTTCATACGCAAACACTCTCCCTCTCTCTCTCTCTCTCACGCACACACGCACGTACACACACTTGTATTGGCAAATAAATTGGTTATCGAACAAGTACACACACGTGTGAGTGTGTGTATATATGTATATACATATAAATATAAATGTATGTATGTATGTATATTTATCTATCTATTTATTTACATATCATGTATGTATAAAATACACACACACACACACAAAATAAAGACCGCTTTCAGCTATGACGAACATTCAGGCAACCACTGGTGGCGTTCAGACAGCTTGACGCCTGGAACAGTGAGAAGCCTCAGTTTTTACGCCCCTGTTAGCATATAAGATCACAGGTATCGCCCTCCGCTCAAGTAGTTCCCGACGGCCTTGCATTTCCTGTAACCGAGAGAGAGAGAGAGAGAGAGAGAGAGAGAGAGAGAGAGAGAGAGAGAGAGATGGATATTATCATGATAATATTTAGTTCTTTATATATATATATATATATATATATATATATATATATATATATATATATATATATATATATATATATATATATATATATATATATATATATATATATATATATATATATATATATATATAAGTGTGCGTGTGTGTTCAGCTGACTTGTCAATACATCTTAGCTATTATCCAGTGTTCCTTTGTTATAAATGAGCGTTAAGCAACCAACCATTACTAGTCCGAATTGCAGCCAGTGTCCGCGAGACAGGTGCATCCATTAAGCCATCAGCCGCAGGCCAGAACCTGAAATGCTTTACGGCCAACACTTGAGGCCGGAAACACCAGAAAGGGACGCTTCGCCTAATTTTAGAACTCCAGTGAGAGTTGGTGCTTCACGATGACTCAGCGGAAATGAGTTTAAGAGTACAGAGTACAAGAGGGGGTATTATTTTCATATATGTTTATGTATATCCACGTCTTTACGTGCATGAAGTTTGTTTGTCTAGTAAAATGTGCGTAACGCTACATTTCCTCGTTGTATCTTCGCAAGTAGAGAGAGAGAGAGAGAGAGAGAGAGAGAGAGAGAGAGAGAGAGAGAGAGAGAGAGAGAGAGAGTGCTTGTTGAGACAAAAATCAAAGTTCCATTATTATACTTTTTCCAAATGATAGGGCTATGTCATTTATTGTTATTATCATGATTGTTATAACTGCAACAGTACGTACGAAAGGAAAATTGATCAGACCTAGATTTAGGATTCTGTTCGCTTTGGCTCTTCTCATCAGGAAAGAATCATATATTAGATAACGTATTTTAGACGTATAGGTGTAATGACATTTATTACCGCGAGACAACAAGCTTATTCGCCCAGCTATCCAAACTTTCACTCTTATTGTAATAATGTATAAGCTGTTCTCGCCAATTTGTTCTGTAGATGGAATACCCTCATGCCCATGAATTTAGGAAGCACTCAGTGTAGTATAGGTGTGGAGAATAGCGTAATAATAGAAGCACCTTGGCAGCAACATAACTTATTTCAAACATGGCGCAATATATTCCAAACATAGAATGTTCCCAAAGTTAAGAGAGAATGTCCCCAAGAGTTAAGGTACATATAGTGCATTACTGAAAATGGGTTTTTACAGACACTACACTTAGCATTAAGTTACGATTATGAGGAAGGGCTTCATTTGGACATCCAGTAAATGCAAGAGAATTAGACAGAAATGTGTAAGTATGTGATGAGTTAAATTATTATCCTTCTTCGTGGTATAATTGCACTTATCTTCTTGCGTTCGAATCCCACCTGGGAAGGGATTTTCCTCCATTCGTTTCCTTCCGGATTTCAAGATTTTCACTGGAAAGCTTCTCCAGAAAAATTCGGAAACAGAGACTCAAAGAGAACTGGAAATGGTTAGATGGAGAAATATAAAGTCGACTTCAAACGAGCGTCACATAATGCCGTTCGTAAATACGTGATTATGATCTCATTCCTGGCGATGTTCGTAACGTCAGAGACACAGAGCAAATTGACAAATGTCACGTACTATTTCCGTGGCTCTCCCAGTTCTTGGCAGCGCATAAATTGTTTCTTATTTGTCCATTCCAGTATCCAAAAGCAAATCTCATTTCCTGGCTCCAAGGCCTCCCGAACTTTTGTTCGAGTGAGATCTGGACAACGATTTTAAAAGGCTCGACAGGACAGGATATGATGGCATTCCTCCTCCCCTAAACATGTCGGCGACAAGGAGCCATTCTTCCCACCAGATACCTGTAGCGGCAAATATTTCTTTGTCCATTCACCGAAACTGCGGCGACGTACAGGCATAATTGTGCGGCATCATGATGGACAAAGCGTCTTACATGATTAGATACGAGATTTGGTCATCGCACCATGTCGAAAGCAATCTGTTTGGACCGATTTGTCTCGGTATCCACTATGTCATTTTCTGAAAAAATAAACAGTTCCTGTGTGTACGTAATGGGAAACGTCGAAGACCATTTTTTTCTCAGGCTTATAAGTGAGACAGGAAGCGCCTTGGCTAATTTCTTCATCTCCTCTCCCAGGCTCAGGCATCTGGCCTAAAAATAACAAGAAAAAAATTTGGTCACAGATTGCAGGAAATGGTCGAACGCCCGGCGAAAAGTCCCGAGAAACAGCACTCATTTTGTTTTGAGCAACGGGAAATGTACCGAGAGTACACCTGGGTCTATCGAAAATAGAAACACGGGCTCTTTGTGCAACAGGAAGTACGTTTAAGGTATACCCAGGCGTCTGGTTGGAAAAGCGAGAGAGAGAGAGAGAGAGAAGCATCACTTGCGTCACCTCCGCCCCTTCGTGCGCCTCTTTCGCTTCGATATTACGAGTCGTTCTTACGCAAGACGGAACTCTTATGTCTCGATTCCTTATCTGCCTTATCTCGTTTTCTTTCTTTCACGGCCTTGAGATTTAGTTTTCGCGCCGATGTTCAGCTGGTAGGAATCTCTCATTCTCACCGTGAATTTTATACAAACACGTCCGTATATAATGCACACATATGTAATGAATACGCTTTCTATCACTCTATAATATACATATGCACACGTGTGTGTATATATATATATATATATATATATATATATATATAATATACATACATATTAAGTAAACATATATACTTACATACATACACACACACACACACACACACACACATATATATATATATATATATATATATATATATATATATATATATATATATATATATATATATATATATATAAATTCAGTCGATTAATTACCAGGTACAAGATCACTCTTCTTGTCAACAGAGGCAGAGTTAGTTTTTAGAAGAACTTTGCTGTTTTCGCAGGCGGGGCGAACATTCTAATTAAAGTGAGAGAGAGAGAGAGAGAGAGAGAGAGAGAGAGAGAGAGAGAGAGAGAGAGAGAGGAAATCTAATCAAGCAATTACATGTCACTTCATCGAGTGTAATAAGAGAGTGTTCGAACGAAGCAAACAGCGCGCCACCCAAGTCGTTGAAAGCGAGTTTAATTTACTGCAATAATCCTGGAAAGACGGAGGGCCTCGGGCCACGGCCGAAAAGCCATCAAACTCCGCCCGCAGCCAGCCTCGCCTGGTGTGACGTCACGTATTGTTGTGATGCGTCACCGATGGGTAACACCGTTTTCTCTGCGCCTGTTTCGACATCCATATCTTCCTCCATTTCCCGTGGGATTTTCTTCGGACGTTGCACAAGAAAGTGAGGCCTCTGTCTAAGCGAAGCTCTGTTACCGTCGCGCCTGTACTCTGAGTTGTATAAGTCACCGGGTATTTTCCGTACCGGAGGACAATTACCTGTTAATCACCCTCTCTCGCAATGGCGCGAACAAAAACCACAGGCATTCCACTGGGAGGCGCTTTTTCGTCGCAATGATTACCTTCGAGGTTTATCCTATTTCAGAATATCTGGCTTTGTTTGTTTCTTGATTGACGACTTCAAGGTCTTCTGTGTTGAGAGTTTGGAAAATTACAGTACACTGATTTCCGAGCGTACCTTGTCTTTTGAAAGATGAAAATGAGCTTGGTTCATTTTCATACAGCGTGTGGTATACTGGGCGTATTTATGCGCATCTTGTAGGAGAACGTGTGTGTGTGTGTGTGTGTGTGTGTGTGTGTGTGTGTGTGTGTGTGTGTGTGTGTGTGGAATATAAGGCTGGGTACCGTGGATGCTCCGTCGCTTTTCTTGCAAAACTGACGACAAAGTACTTTTTTTTCGATTGGGGAGAGTGGCAGATCTGTTGTGACCAAAATGCTTTACTATAGTTCTAGATCAGTTCGACTGTACTTGCCATGCTGCATTTTTTTTTTTTACTTAATTTGTTAATTCATTGCTTAACTATTAACCAAAAAGCCTGCCAAAGATAAATTAGTCTTACGAGTAACTCACTTCGCTTCGTGCTGAGTTTGAGCAGAAATACTGTAAAGAGAACGTTAGAAATATAATGTGAAATGTGACTTCGATCAACATGCGTCCTACTTATGAAAATTCGGGCATCTACGCCCAAAAAAACACTGTGCAGATTTGTGCAGGTTAGGTTATGGGTCTACAGTAGGTGTACGCAGCCCGGTAACCGAGTCTGCGATTTCTGGGAAGAGCCGAGGTGAGGGCGCGGCCTTGCGAAACGATTCCATTTCTGCCAAAAGACACGACGCAAGATTCTCGCGCACGAGAGGAAACGTATTCCGAATTCTTTCTTTTTTTTTTTCATTGTGTTCTCATCACACCGGACATTTCGCTAACCGGGCCATTTGCTGACAAGTTCATTCGTTTCTGTAGGTGTGTGAGGAGACAAGAAGCGGTGAATACGGGTAAGAATTTGATAATCACATGCGATAAAAATCGAATCTCACGACGGTTGAGAGGGAAAGTGGTTACGGGAAGCTAAGGTAAGGAGAGTGAAAGTTATGTAGCTACTTGGTTAATGCTCATAGGAAATAGAACATGATAGACTGCAGCAGAGAGAGAGAGAGAGAGAGAGAGAATTTATCCTTCATCACTTTCTTCAACAAATAGATATCAACACATGGCAAATTCCTCAGGACTTCGACCGGAAAATGTCACCGACCCGGGTTGCAAAATCGTCATTTCAGCAGAGCTGAGCGTGCTGTCGCAAGACGAAATTGATGTGTCGTGATTTTTCTCCTTGTTTTAAACGAAAGTTATTGAGGACACGAACAGGATTCAGGGACAGAGTCTAGGGAAGGGCTCATCATATAATGAACGAAAACTAACCATATATATATATATATATATATATATATATATATATATATATATATATATATATATATATATTAAAATAAAATAATTCCATACAAGGGACTTAGACAATCATTTGATAAAAAAAAAAATACGTACGTGTATAACAGCAAAGGGAATATTTTAGTCAATATTTATGTAGTTTACCTATATCTGTAATTATGTAAACGAAAATGTGTACAGACTGATACACACATACACACATGTATATATATATATATATATATATATATATATATATATGTACATGTATATATACATATTTGTATGTATGTATGTGTGTATGTGTGCATCAGATTGTACACATTTTCATTTACATATTTATATCTATCTATCTATCTATCTATCTATCTATCTATCTATCTATCTATATATATATATATATATATATATATATATATATATATATATATATATATATATATATATATATATATATATATATTATATATATATATATATGTGTGTGTGTGTGTTTATGCATATGTGTATGTATGTGTGCATCAGTCTGCACACATTTTCGTCTACACAACTATAGATATGGGTTATGTACATTTAATATTGATTGAGATATTGCTTTAGCTGTTATACAAGTATACGTCTGATCGTCCAAGTCCCTCGTATGGAATTATTTTATTTTAACAAGATATGACCAGTGAATTCTGAAACATTCTGAGGTATTCATGAGACTTGGAACAACAGCAAACTGCGTTCTTCGTATACTTTTCCACTCGTGTTCTGATCAGTCGTTGTTCATCACACTGATCTGTTGTTCTTCAATCTATCCGATCCTCACTTGTTTTCAGTCGACGGACATCGATTCCTTTCCTCCTTTCTCTCGGTCCTCTGGACCGTAATTACCCAATTTGACCTCCTTTCGTAATCCATTCCCTCTGAAGGTGTGCCCCATCCAACTTCTTTGCAATGATCTATTGTACTCCATGTGGTACCTTTCATCTCCCATAGAAGAACCTTTAGAACCCCTGTTCTCCCTCCATTTACTCTCTTTAGCCGTCTCAGGTTCCACATTTCCAAAGTTACTGGTTGTTTCTCTTCCGCGACTTTAATATCCAGTTTGACTGGTCTGAAGCCTATCTGCATGCCCATCATGTCTTAGCAACGATTCTTTTAACGTCCGCAAATCTTGCAAGGTAGAGCAGTTAGTCTTACCCAGACTCCTCATTGTGGTGGCCCCGGATTCAAGCCCTGCTCATGACACGATAGATTGTCCGCTGAAACATAGGCACACAGTTATGGATGGGAAGTTTCGGGGAGCCCAAAGGTCAGCCTGTTGAATCATCAGCAGTCACTGCCTTGTCCTGATCGTAATTAGGTGTTTTTGCTCTGTCCATTCGGACACTGTGCGTCTGCGCAATGGCCTGTCCCTTGCCTCTGCCGCTCATGAATGACTTTTAAACATTTAGACCTTAAAGTGTTTATAAATACAGGTGACAACGAGCGCACCTCCATTAGTGTTCTCTTAAGTATCCAGAGTCCAACTCGTCTCTGGCCGTTTCTTATACTTATATTTTTTTTTTCCCCGAAAGCTTTTTCCATTGCCCCTATCGAAAGCCTTTTCAAATAAATGAAGTACATTTTATTTGGTGACATTCTAAAACGCTCCGATAATCCTAGCAGTGCGCACAGACCTTTGTTCAACATCACATGATTTATCAAACTAGTTGTCCGATGTTCTAAGCATTCGCTGTTCTTAGTTACTTAGGGGCTGTAAATACCAAGGGATTCTTGTGCTTCAAGATATATATTCTCTTGTTACATATATGGTATCAACATACTCCGTAGTTCTATCCTGGGTGCCCCTTCGATACTTTTCCAAAGTATTCTGTGCTCTTGCACTTCCATCTTTGAATCCTCTCTTCAGTAAACAGGACTTACTGAACAGCTTCTTATGTTACCAGTCCTGGCGTAATGAATTATGTGATATCAGTTTATAGACAGAAATTTATGTAAAAATCTGCACTGTTAAGTTGCTTAACTTTTCTTCTCCTTTCTCGTTTCAGGAGGTTTGTGACGCGGAAAATACCACCAATAATTCCCACAACGTCCACCCCATCAACATGAACAATGGCAACATCCCCAACATCACCACATCCAACAGCAACGCCAACGCAAGCCCCGAATGTAAGAGAGGTCGCACAGGTTGGCCCCAAGAAGTTTGGGCCCAGGAGCTGAAAAAGTAAACAAAAGACTGACGATCATCACCGTCTCCTTCCACTTCTTCTTCACTCTGCTGTGTTGATGTAGGTATGGTCTCTTTCGGAGACCCGTGTATATAGCAGCTGAATTGGGAGGATTTCATCACTCTGGCCTCCCATTTCTGTGGGTTTCAGACATCAACGCTGTGAACATTCGTCGAATGAAAAATTGTTTTTTTTACATAACGTTACCAATAGACATAGACAGCAGAAGCAAAAAGTCATTAGAAACAATCACTATCTGCAACTGCAGACGGTGTCAGCAAAGCAAGTTCCTTCACTGTGTTATGGCTTGGTCCAACCGTATTCTTTCCAGAAAAAAAAAAAAAAAAAAAAACAAGTTTCACTTTAGAATAGACGTCTCGGTCTGGAACAGACGGAAACGAAAAAAATCAACTGAGCCAGAACAATCAAAACAACATTCCACGATCGACCAGAGAGTTCAAAATTCTTGGGACCAGCAAGATCAACATCTCGGCAAATGAGCAGCCATCGTCTTTCCACGTTTTCACTCACTTCATCGTCACTTCGTCGTCGTCATTTTCATCGTCCGTGGACGAGATTCTTCATCATCGCTGTAGTTGTCATCACACCAATTCAAGCGTCTCTGTAGATGTTTAAGGTAATGAGAGGAAAATGAACTTGCAATGTTTTGGTCATGGAAATAATGGACTGAATCTCCTCATTGACTGGGAAAGGGAGAAATATATAAATTCTCCTCTCTCTCTCTCTCCTGTGTAAACCAGTAGGCAAGTCTAAGTATTTTAACTTACACCTGCAGAAGAACTCTCTCACACACACACACCCATATATGTGTATATATATATATACACATATATATATATTTATATACATATTTATGTAAGTTGTTTGAGAATTCTGCGTTAATGACTAAACACTGGCTCATCCTTTCATTGACACTCTCAAATCGCTACACCATCATGATGTGCGCGTAATTTGATCGTCCCTTTGTGTCTGAACACTTTCTCGTCTCCTTCTCTCGTCCCCTTATTTCTCATAATCACTCTTGAAGTTGTCTTTCCCATCCAAATATATTTATTCTTTGAGGACGTTTCATGGGAACGGCCTCGGTGATGGATTGTACTTTGGGCCTATTCGTGGGGACTCCATTGCCGACCCCTGACCTCGACCGGCTGGCACAAAGGAGAGAGAGAGAGAGAGAGAGAGAGAGAGAGAGAGAGAGAGAGAGAGAGAGAGAGAGGGGTGAAAATTGTTTATGAATGTAACGAAAGCTGGTAACAAGATTTCAATTGTCGATTCTTAAAAATGATTTGTGAAGAGAGAGAGAGAGAGAGAGAGAGAGAGAGAGAGAGAGAGAGAGAGAGAGAGAGAGAGAGAGTGAAAATTGTTTATGAATGTAACGAAAGCTGGTAACAAGATTTCAATTGTCGATTCTTAAAAATGATTTTGAAGAGAGAGAGAGAGAGAGAGAGAGAGAGAGAGAGAGAGAGAGAGAGAGAGAGGAGAGAGAGAGGGTGGGGAGGAGGGCCCGTGGAAAATGTATCAGTACCCTTTGGGGATGACGTTATGCCCAGTGGGGATGACCTTACATGAGACAACGCTTAGACGAAAGGAGAGACGCCCACGCTACAAGCTGGCCTTTGTTGTTTTGTAAACACAACCGCACTCACCTTCTCACTTCGTTTAGGCTTCAGACCTTCAAAATGACTTCCAAAACACTAAAATAAAATAGTTTTTTTTTATTAGAGTATGTGTATCTTGCTCCATAAACATTTTATATCATTCGTATGATTAGCTGGATTACTGTAGGTCATTCATTCATTCAAATCAAAGCGCAGAAGAATGAAAGGTATTTTAAATCTTCTTTTTCAGAATTCGGGGACTCGTGTCTTCTAGCTCACCATCAGAACTTCATCAAGAACATGAACTGATTGTGGAATCGGTTCCCTGCACTTCGTCACAGTGGGTCCACGAAAGGATTTACTCGCTCTGTCCTCTTTGTTTTCTTTGTACCAAATTGTGAATCTTTTTTTTTGCAAACATATTTGCATATAAACACACATATATATACATATACATGTATATATATAAGCAGGATTTATGATAGTGTCCATATCATGAGAGCAAATCCCTTATTATTTTCGTCCATTTTCAACAATAAGCCTGGAGATGACGCAACCCCATTTTTCATCGAGTAACATTTCATCTTCATGTTAATTTTAGAATGTCAGTTTTTATTTTTCTGTATATCATTTTCATTTCGTAAATGTTTAGTGTTAAGGTCAATCTTTTCGTTGTATTTATTAATATCGTACTTAATCCAGAGCCATGTGTATGTGGGAAGGAATCACTGGTTATTTTCGGGATTTTTGTTCAGTCATGCAAGAGATTCATATTATATTTTTTGAACCTGAACCTTTAAACGTCAGTGAACTTGTGAAACCTATAGGTAAAAATTGTCAGTGTGACCCCATAACGGCAAAATTTTCGACATACTGTAAAGTGTGTATTATAAATACTTTTAACATTATTAATTGTCACTCGGAAACAGTACGACTTTCGACAAATATTTAGAACTGAAAATTCCCCTATGAATATTTGTTTTCACGTGGCTTTAAATTCTGATGCCGGCACCCAGCCTGCAGAAAGCACTGTGACTGACCCTTGAAGTGCTGACCCTTGTTACTGTACAAATTTGTTCCTACTGTATGTATATTTTTGTAAATCTAACAAGGTCATTCCGATCACTCTCTTGTTTGTTTCGTCTGTGAACGTTTGCGTTTCGATGATGCGATCAAATCAGAGCTAGTTTAGACTTTTTCATGTTCAGAGTGTCCGTGCCATTGTTCAAGATTGCCATAGTGAAGAAGTTCACGGGTTTCATCTTTGGCTGCGCCAAATGTTATAGTTTACTTACAACGTTTTACAAAAAGAGTCATTTCTTTTGATAAAGTATAGGCCTAGTTGTTACGAAGGGATCAGTCTGCATGTGAGCTATATAATGTATATGTCAAATGCAGGTCAACAGAGAGAGAGAGATATTACAGAAATCCTGTCAGGTGCGAATGATAAAGTAAGATATTGCAGAAGTCCTGTCAGGTGTGAATGATCAAACAGCACATAATCTGGAAAATGAAAGGCTCCTAAACACCTTCGAGGCTTTAAAAGAGAAACACAAGACTCCTTGACGCTCAGGCTGAGCACTGAGCGACGAAGCGAGAACCAGAAAAAGAAACATTTTTCCTTTCTTTTCTCCCCAATCTGCTGCGTATTTTTAAGGCAGCGCCGGAATCAAGTTGATGACGTATTTTTAATAGGCGTTCCACGTTGCCTCACGCAAGCCAACAGGAAGAGAGAGCGTACTTATCCTGGTTGAAAGAAGCACTGGAATGTGAGCCGAGTAGAACTTACGCAGTCATAAAGGAAAGCAAAGCCTTGAGTGTCATGATAAGACAGGAACTAAATGCTGTTTGGCACCGGGCCAAATATGGCCTTCAACGAGGTGCTAGAATATTCGGTGAGTGACGTCACCTCGAGACTAGAGTAGAGCAACTATATTCCTGTTGCAGCAGTGACTTTGTTAATTGCGTGCCGGGTGTTTGGAAAGATATACTAAAACCAAAACTTAGCAGTAGTCAGGTCGGTATCCAACGTAGAACAATATTAAAAAAATTTTTTTAAATGATTTATCCCCAATATCTGTGTTTCCGTTTTGTAGACGTGCATGCGGACGTACGCAGGCACCCAATATATATATATATATATATATATATATATATATATATATATATATATATATATATATATATATATATATATATATATATATATATATATAATTAATGTCTGTACCCGGACGTATTCACGTTTGTAATAAAAATTACGCTTAGAGATTTGTGAATACACCGTCTTCATTAGATAACTAACGGAAACATACTATGGTAACTTTTCACAACCTATTACAACTTCTTAGAGCACTACACCTGTTAAACGCTCAATAAACACTGCACAAGTTACACCTGTTTTGCACTCTTGTCTAACTGCTTGACATTCTGGCATGTGTACATAACTCAGTTATCAGCCATTTTGCCAAGACTTCTTACATGCAATCCTCATTAAGCTTTAATTTTAGAAGCCAAGATAAACGCTCTTTCTTAAGAAATCGATCAGAAATAACGATAACAGCAGAAAGATAACAGCAGAAAAAAAAAGATATACAGTGTTTTCTTGGAAGCCACATAATCATTTCTGAAATCACGCGCATTTGACAGAAAATCGTAAGCTGGTTTTGTTAACAAATCAAAAATAAAACCAAACATCTACATCATGTAAACATCATGTAAACATCAAATCTGAAGTGAATATGAAAACTAAAAATGGAAAAACTCAAATTCTCGTACCGACATCACCAAAGTTCTAGTCATGCAATGGCCTTTGTACAATATCTCTGGTATTAATGATAGCATTTTTCGTTAGGAACAAAACTAATCGGTGTTTGTCTCTTTTGTATGGTCAAATGTTTACAGTGTACTGTGTTCGTCAGTCTTTTGTATTATTTGTTCAGTGTATATTCAGTAGCTTGTGCAATAAACTGAAGTCCCAAAGAAGACGGGAAAGTTTTCATTTTACCCTCTCTGTTCTTTACAGGAAAAATTTGGCCTACTTAATTACATCATTCACAACGTCATTCGTCTCTGAAGCTCCAGGAACAGTCATCTGATGCTAGTAAATGCAGAGTCAGTTTAAGGTTGAGAAATGAGAAGCAAGATATTTTGCGTCAGTTTGCATTTCTGCCACCGGGATCTGACTGATAACAAGCCTTGAATCTGACTGGGAATCGCCCTTGAAACTAAACAAAGGGGCTCTAAATGGGATTTTCGCCCTGCAACTATATTTGGAAAAAACCTTGTAACAAATGTTGAAACAGTAAAGGGGATTACCGATGCTAAGGGATCAGGGTGCATTCACTGAAAGTTTTAATTATTTTCACTATGATGAATAATGAGCGGAAATTCAAATATAACAGGCCTGACAAGCCGCCGACTCGCAGATCTGTTCCAGAAAATAGAAAGACCAAAAATACATGTTGAGAGGTATTACTACAGTTTCTTTTAAGCTTAAAGAAGTTACCTAAAAAGATTTCAGTTTCCTTCATTTGAATTCAACGTCTAAGTCTCATAAAATCCCACGGGAGCGGGATGTCTCACCTGAAAGGAAATCAGAAGTTTTATATCAAAGTAATCTCGAAGGTCAGCAAACAGCTGATGAAATAATCTTTATTACCGAAGTATTAGAAATTATTATACTTCAAGAGATCAGTAGCCAGGTTTTGACGATTTCGTATTTTACATGACCCCATAGCTTGAAAATATAACAGTGTCACCGTCATTTAGGTCAAAATTAGTACTAAAAGGATCGTGATGGTCCTCCCCGTTAAACTTCAAGGAAGTATTGCTGATTAAGTAGCCTTTATAATAATAATAATAATAATAATAATAATAATAATAATAAGAAGAAGAAGAAGAAGAAGAAGAAGAAGAAGAAGAAGAAGAAGAAGAAGAAGAAGAAGAAGAAGAAGAAGTGAACGACAGCAGTTAAAGAGTATTTTAGAATGTACCAACTCCACACTAGGTAGTCTAATATACCATTAAAAAACATAGTCTGAGCAAAAACCCACCCAGCTTCATACATAAATGCCACCATTGATATGTTACTGTTACAGTAACATATCAACTGAACTACTGAACTGCTGAAGGTAAAAAAATCTCCAACACAGGCGAACTACACACAGAGACTTGAGGTCTGAAAAAGCTGGACATTTTCACCTGTGGTTGATTCCAGATAGTGTGATTATTCCTATGTATTTGGAAGGGTAAGCGATGGGGCGTTGTTAATTGATGTTTAGATAATAGTTCAGGTAAGCTAGAATTGTTATTTACTCACTGAAATAATCTTTGATATTTAAGCTTTTGGATAGATCTCCTGACCTAGACGCACACAAACGTAACTCGCAGTATACTGTCAGAAATAAAAAAAATTAATTTTGATAGAACTGGGGATACAAGCAGTGCATGGAGTTTAAGCTACACATTTCCAAAAACTAAATGAGGAAACGATGAAGCAAAAAATAAAAGCACTAACTCACTATATAAATTAAAATCGCTTAACAATTGGAAGGTTTCAGAAAACATCGGGACTGACAGGGGCTTCATTAGATGGCAGAATATGTCCAAGAGAATGACCGGACGGTCGTGGAAGGCTCCTGGAGAGAGTGAAATTCATAAAACGATGTGGACATTATATTTCTCATTTCGTTTCTTCTTAGTTTGCTGTGTTGTAGGGGATTGATAAAAACTACGTTACACGAAAATAATGATATATCGGTACCCACCTCTTTTAACGATCATACAAACGGCCTTTATAAGCCACTTGCGAATTTGGATGGAGAATAAAAATTGCGTTGGAAAAAAAGTAATAGAGTGAAAACCAGTTAATCACAGGCACCAATAAGTGTGTGGTATTTACTTCAATAAACGCTTACTTATTTTCACCATTAATAAATTTGGTTATGATATTAACAACGCCCCATCGCCTACGCTTCCAAATATAGGAACGAGGGCCAGTTGCTTACGATGGCGATAAATCGTTGTATCTCCAGCAATACGCACCATGAACGAATCGCCTGAAGTCATTGCTCGAAGAACGTGTTCAGCTGCATTCATTTACATTCGTTCAGTTGTTCTGGAGAAACATTACCGTTCTGGAGAAACATTACCGCCTTCGTTACCAGGGGTAACGAACAATAAAGATACGTCTTCATTGTCTGAGAAGTACTAAAGGTAGTTCCAAAAACCAATTTTACCATAGGTTTGGACAAGTAAATAATTGCAATGACAGCATTCTTTAGAATACATTTTCAAACTGTGCCGTTGCCGAATTCCTCTCTCTCTCTCTCTCTCTCTCTCTCTCTCTCTCTCTCTCTCTCTCTCTCTCTCTCTCTCTCTCTCTCTCTCTCATATCGTTTGTTATTCCCTTCCGAAGCACTTCCTCATATCTCCCCTCCCCTTCCGTACCCCCGGCCGTATGACTTCTTTACCTCTCGCCGCATTCCCTTCAAAAATCATAATCCTCCCCCATCTTCCGGAGGGGGGGAGGAGGGAGGAGGGAGGAGTGAGAGGGGCGGAGAAGGGCGAGGCATGTCGTTGGCCAATTAGCATAGTTGGCATAACGGGAGCTGTGGAGGCCGTCTCGGATGTCAGCCTCAACAGGACGTGGCAGAGAACAAGACGCTGCAGAGACGCGGGGATTTAAAAGACGCGCACGCGGAATTTCAGGCTTTCAAGACTTCTCGCGGGAATCGGGCGTTATGACGGCAGCGCCCCTGACAAATTAAAGAGGATTCTTAACTATGGCCTAAAATTCCCCAGCCTTCGTAAGCGAATGAATTCCTGTCGGTAGAATATGAAATATTTTCTCCATCACGAAGGACATTCATTCTCATTGTTTTTATCCTTCCTGCTAGAGGTCTAACAAATCCTTTCTTTTAGGCGCCAGCGATGTTTAAGATATACTGAATTCTCTCGCTTAGAGTTTGATTTTAGTGAACTCTTTCTCTTGTATTCAAAAAATGAAAAGTACGTTTTCCTAGGTGGGTAATTCCTTCTTATACTGTGGCGAGAATGAGCCTCTTACGCGATGCCTTCAGAGAAAGCACTGAGGATTTGGAGATAATGAAACTCTTTTTTTTTTTAAGAATTAAAGACATATTCTTTTTATCGCTTCGGACAAATGAGGCATATTTTCTATGATTTTTTTACCACAGACTCTTGCAAAACTTTCTTCAAAGTGGGCAATTTTATTCTTTAAGGATCAAATATATTTTTTTATTGCTTCGGACAAATGAGATACTTTTCAAAACTAGAATATATTGATTATTTCAAGAAGGAAATCAGAAAGCTGAACAATAACGATGATAATGGTGACGCCACGATAATGATAATGATGATGCTGAAATTCAATCTCACAGTAGATTTTTTTATAAGCAAGCAAGTTCTAACTTCAGGACCAAGGATTTTGTCAGATTCTGAGGAAACTTCCCTCTAGATTTAAACAGCCTATGAAATATTTCAAAGAAAGCAGTTTTATCGTGTCTCCGTTCAATTGCAAAGTAACCCTGAGTAACAGCTTATAAAAGTTTTATATTTTGCGAAAAAATATTTTCCATTTCCAAAAGACACGAACGCAGCAACATTTAAAAGCTTATCGGAAACACCTTTTCTATGATTTTCGGCCCCAGGCTCTTGCAAAATGTTTCTTCAAAACTCAGGCCAAGGTGTTTGAACAGGAAGTATCTGGCAAGCATGAATTGAAAGGAGATGAAAGAGAAATGAGACAAAAAGCCCAAAAAATGAGAAAAGTACGTGACACAAAAATGTAAGCAAGTTGTAAGCAAGTAAAAATTGCGCCGAAGTTTCTTCGGAGCAATCGAGTTTTCTGTACAGCCGCTACAGCGTATAAATGAAGGCCACAGAATATAGATCTATCTTTCGATCTCGGTATAATGCTGTATGGCCCGCGGCCTATGAAACTTTAACCACGGCCCGGTGGCGGCCTATCCTATATCGCTGCCAGAAGCACGATTATGGCTAACTTTGACCTTAAATAAAATAAAAACTACTCAGGCTAGAGGGCTGCAATTTGGTATGCTCGATGACTGGAGGGTGGATGATCAACATACCAAGTTGCAGCCCTCTAGCCTCAGTAGTTTTTAAGATCTAACGGCGGAGAGAAAAAGTGCGGACGGACAGACAAGGCCATCTCAATAGTTTTCTTTAACAGGCAACTAAAACTGGGGAACAAGTACAAGTAGACCAAGCTCATGATTTGGTGTGGAGATAAGAGAGCGAAACGCAGTAATGGGCAAGACGAGCGATATACTGTCGAGTGCTGCCGATGGATGATTTACGGAAGACGGAGAAGAAGAACGAAAAGGAACTATATGTTTTATGCGAGGGAGGAAAACAAAGTACAGGCACTCATGCTAAAAGGAAGTTATATTTCTTTGTAGATAAGGATTGGAAAAACGCAGAGAAACGACGATCTAAATACTATATTTTGAGATGAGGAGGACTGTCGTATTATTGTAGTGGCTTCAGAAGATTTCTTGAAACGAAGTGTCGGAGTTTCACCTTACGTCACGAAATTACCCTTCTTGAGAAGGGAACATGGAAGAAGAAAAGTGATTTTCTGGCTCAAGTTCTCTATTTATTTGATAAGAGTCTCGCGCGCACATGCCGAGCCTTTCCCGCCGCAATGTTTATGTGTAAGTGTCGGGGATCTCTCGTCCGAGCATGTAGCCTTCCTTGTGGGCGCGCGCTCGCCTCTACTTGTCAGGCCGTCCGTCGCCGGTCCGGTGGTCTCGCACGTCACTCCTCGGTCCTGTTTCTGTCTCTCACTAATTGCTTTGGTTAAGCCTGGAGCTTCTATCTCTCTCTCTCTCTCTCTCTCTCTCTCTCGTGCTTTTCCAACTCCGAAGATTTGCCCACGTGCCTCGCTCACTTCATCATCGGGCCAATCTTTCTTATCCGTCGCTCGCCTCGCTATGACAACATCGTCATTAAGTCGGCTCTTTCGACTGCTTCTCAGACTTTCTGTTTGTTTACGTTCCGTATGTCCCTTACACACACACACACACACACACACACACACACACACACACACACACACACACACATATATATATATATATATATATATATATATATATATATATATATATATATATATATATATATATATATATATATATACTGTATGTATGTATTTGTTTGTTTGTTTGTTTGTGTATGTGCGTAAAACTATATATATTATTTCTACAAAAAACACGTTTCCGCTAGCAGTTGGTGGTCACTATGAAGACATGTCAACTGATCAATGGCACATGCCAACTTTAACTGTTTTGGTGTACGAAGCCCTTCTGCAGGAAACTTCCACATTAATTGGTTCCTACACCTGTACAGAAAACTCATCAGCAGTGCGCAGGAACTCCCTCTGCTCACTGCGCCATTCACTGCTATCCTGCATTACACTTTACTTTCCAATAACCCTTCACTCCCTATCTATCTACCCTGCGCTTTCCAGATCTTCCTTCCTTCCCGCAGACGCTTCCGAATTGTACACTCTTTATATCAAATGATCAGCCTCCATTCTTCTTTTACAGTTCTTCATTGGAAGGGTGGGTAGAGCTTTCGGCTAGCACGCTGTTGGTCCAGCGTTCGACTCTCCGACCGGCCAGTGAAGAATTAGAGGAATTTATTTCTGGTGACAGAAATTCATTTCTCGTCATAATGTGGTTCGGATTCCATAATAAGCTGTAGGTCCCGTTGCTAGGTAACCAGTTGGTTCTTAGCCACGTGTAAATAAACCTAATCCTTCGGGCCAGCCCTAGGAGAGAGCTGTTAACCAGCTCAGTGGTCTGGTTAAACTAAGATATACTTACTTTTTTCCATTCTTTTACATGTGATAATCTCAAAATACTGATCTTCTCTTTAAACTAGGCTAACCTTTTACCACTCCTATACAGAAAATTTCCATATTTCTCACACTTTCAGTTCCTCTCGTGCCACATATGCTATGCAAACGATTTATCTCTGCGGCTTCCACATATCTTCTATTTTTTAACATCCATACTTTGCTTCCATAACGGTGAATTGGCTCAACAATCCCTTCTTACATTCCAAGCTCGATTTCAAGAGACGTTCCAAGTTTGCTCCCTGTCTGTTGTAACTCTCTTGTTACATTCCTTGCTTTGTCTATTCTGGGACTCACTGTTCTCTGATCGTACTGATTTAAAATGTGGGAGAGATGGGATAATGAGGCGTCTGTTCCATAAATGGCGTTTTCTTCCGTCACACAGGGGTGGCCTGAGTTGCTGTGTATATTTATTCTCTATTTTTGCAATCAAGTGTCATCTGCAGAATCTGTCATTATTATTATTAATTTTTTATCATCACCGTGATTATTATTATCACTGAGATTTGCTTTTTTCACTTTTCGTATTTAGCCTTCTGGACCCGACTTCTGTAACCACCTAAGGTCCCTGGCTGGAAATTGATTGTATGTAATCAGTTTTGTTTTAACTGTTATAATTTTCAATATTTTTACTATTTATTCTCAATATTATTACTGTCATTACCATTATTTATGAATACTATTTCATCTACTTCTTCAGCAACTGTGTGGTTATTGCCGATTACCATTTTTATCATGTTATCTCGTGTATCTAGGTTTTGTGTATGGTATTCTCTCTGGTATTCCCTCTACTCTAAACTCTTTGAGATTCTTTCACTAATCTCTGTAGCTTCTCTTCATTATCACCGACCAGCACTGTATCATACGCACACATCAGCTGTTCCATACTCCATCCAGCTTTTTCGTCCTTTTCTTCCTTATATATTTAATGGACTCCTTAAAATTTATGAGCATGGAAGCCTCTGCAATCCAGCGTTGCGTTTTGGGGAAGACGTTTAAGAATCACACTTGGAAAAATGAGGAGACGAAGTCTCAGCGTCAAGAGAATGGATAGACGAGTCGTTATTTACTAATAATGTGCCTGTTGGAGACGTTGTTTTATTCCCGAGGAACAGACATGATCAGCTGGTAACCTATTTTGCCGAGCTTTTAAAACATAGTATCAGTCAGTATATATCTTAGTTTAACCAGACGACTGAGCTGATTAACAGCTCTCCTAGGGGCTGGCCCGAAGGATTAGATTTATTTTACGTGGCTAAGAACCGATTGGCTACCTAGCAACGGGAACTACAGCTTATTGTGGAATCCGAACCACATTATGACGAGAAATGAATTTCTATCGCCAGAAATAAATTCCTCTAATTCTTCATTGGCCGGTCGGAGAGTCGAACGCTGGGCCAACAGCGTGCTAGCCGAACGCTCTACCCACCCCCACAATGAAGAACTAACATAGTGTCAGAGAGGCTGCTTTGTACACGAGGATAATTATTTCTGACAAGTCTTCCTGTAGGTATCTCTTTCTCTCCTGTTTTTGCTAATACTTTTGCTGAGTATTTTCAAACAGTTGTTGCTAGCTATCACAACCTTTGAAATTTTACGGCAACAAACTTAATGTCCGTCTATCATAGATGATGTAGGTTGACTGCGATTCTAAATGTAGGCCCTGAATTCGACGGGAATATGTACGAATACAATCAGGTCTTATGTCGCGTGAAGGCTGATTGTATAATGTCACTGTTACCCACGATTAATCTAAAACAGTACAGGTTCGAATCCTGTTCAGGGTATGTGCACTTATATATAATGAATGTACTGTATAATGTCACTGTTACCCACGATTAATCTAAAAAACAGTACAGGTTCGAATCCCGTTCAGGGTATGTGCACTTATGTATAATTTCCTTCATGTGCAAGTTATTCCCAAGGCAAATCCCCTAACTTCTCACTTCTTTCCCCCTTCCTTCTTGCCTCTTTCCTCCCCTTCCCCTCTCCCTCTTTCCTCCCCTCTCCCTTCCCTTTTTCCTTCCACTATCCGTAGACTGTTACTCAGAGTTTTCACGGGCCTACCTGTTGGCTGTTTTGCAGTTTTCCGGGCAGCGACGGTTTGGTAAATAGCGACGGGTAGCTACATCAAATGAAATTTCCATCTCAGCTTTTGTTAATCAAAATTTCATTACTTTTTCAAACTGTCTGGTCAAGCTTTTCATGTTCTTGGGGTACATCACTTACAAAACTTCCAAATTCATTTGGTAGAATATTTAGCAGAAAAAATTCAAATCTAATGTCTGTTGTTTCTATCCATCTACGGTGTGCAAATGGAACCTTCCTCTGATGGGTAGACCATTAATCTAACTGATTCTTTTACGCAAGTTCAGGAGTGGTATCTGTGCCGGGTCAATGTTCTCCTAATTTTGACATTCCTGAAGAAACCCTTTGATTATTGTTGGAGGTTTCAACGAGGAAGTTCCCCTTCCTCGCCCACAGGGGTCACCTTTGCACTCAGAGTGAATGAACTGTGATGGGCTCCCCTTCAGACGCGCTCTTCACCAAGGCCTTTGATGGGTTTCTAACCCTCCCTCCGCTCTTTATACCATCGACGTATTACCGACAATTTCTTTCAAGTAGAAATAGAGGACGACCTTGAAAACGCACTTTTAACTTTTGAGCCTACTCCTGTCCTTCGATTTACTGGTGACAGAAGCACTGAAGGAACGCTCTGTCCTTGGCATAAAGCCGATTAATCCTGGCCTCTGACTGAAAGTTTCCAGAAATTCACAAGAGAAACGTCGTGGGTACCCCTTTCAGAGGGAACTCCCCTATTGTCCTACTCTATTTGGAAGGACTCCCAAGAAGAAACTGGCTGTGTAACCCAGCTGCTTATTACCATTGGTCTAAAAAATAGGAAAGGCAAGAAACACATCAGACTATGAACAAATGAAATGCGGTATCAGGCATCCCAAGACCTCTGGATAAAGGACCAGACGATCAAAAAATTTTTTTTACAAAAGCAATCATGCATCAGAACAATCTGGAAGATGGAACTGCTCTTAAAAAGTACATCTAGTATAAAGAAAAAAATAACCCAGTCTCACACCCTAACACTTTAAAGAGGCAGAACATCATTAATCAGATTATTATGCCAGGAGGAACGAAGTTATCACCGTCATTTGGGATGATAAGACTATGGTGGTTTTCTCTTCTCCTGCTGATGACTACCACACCTGGATGAAAACCATCCTGACTGACATCTCTAAAGACCGTAAACTTATCGCTCTTTACAGCGGTAAGTCCGGGATTACCCGGAAGACAGGTAACTGCGGTAACCTGGCTGGACTATTTAACAGAATTTGTTTGAAGGGGTCCCTTCTCAATAATATTACCA
The DNA here is from genome assembly GCF_040412425.1 of Macrobrachium rosenbergii. NCBI lineage: Eukaryota > Metazoa > Arthropoda > Malacostraca > Decapoda > Palaemonidae > Macrobrachium > Macrobrachium rosenbergii. The sequence continues at coordinate 36,830,002 of NC_089759.1, forward strand.
ACAGGAAATTTCTTCATGTAAACTTTTGTAATAATGATGATAGTGACCACATTGATAGTAATGCTAAAATTTTAAAATTATAAGGATAAATGAACTATTTTAGCCTTTTGTTAAAAATGTCTCAAAATACTTATGATGGATATTTCTGTTAAGTGATAAGGTACCTAAAATCCTCTTGAACATTCCCCACAAATTCTCTTAAACATTTATTTTAATGGCTATCCGACCTCCGCCTTTTAAAATTGTCATTCATTTCTTTTCACATGTGTACCATTTTTAAAACTTGTGCCATATTTGTTTTGCTTTTCAGTACAGGGATTCCAGATAAGAGAAAAATAACGACTATCAATACCTAAATTATGTCTTTAAATGTCATCGGCCCTCATCCCGACCTCGCTGTTACATTACAAATTAAAATGCAAATTTTATAGAAATGGCGAGGCAATCTTCACTGGCTCTGATAATCTAGCTCTCTATATGCAAGCTTGTATATTATTATTATTATTATTATTATTATTATTATTATTATTATTATTATTATTATTATTATTATTATTATTTAAGTAATGGAAAGGTGTTACATGGATCTTTTACTCATGTACCTGTGCGAGAATGTTTCTCCTTGCAAAGCAGAGAGGAACTTTATTTTTTTTCAAATATGTTCTTACAAGTTTAGATTATCGCACCGTCCAGCTTATTTCATTGCAAAATGTTTCTCTTTTGCCTCCTGGAGTTCACACCTTCCGAGGCATCAGAGTGCCTCTTAGTGCAAAGTAATGCTCTGTGCATTTATTTACTTAAGTAAGTAACTAACCGACGTTTTTTATCTTATGGGAAATATTATTGGACTTTGGAGTTTGCGAGTGCACCAAATATCTTTGTGCTAGGCGTGCTTGCTCTTTAAACAGAGAAAAGAATGTTCTCTGACTTCCTATTACAGAGGCGATGTTTGCAGCTGAATTAAGTTCAAGCACATTATCTGCTATTTTTTTTTTTACTGAAAGGTTTTTTATCTAAGTTCTCGAAATTTATGTGCCAAGTATTAATTCATTCTATGAATTAAATTGTATTCCATTCATGACATTTCTAGAATTTTGAAAACCGTATTTAACCAGGATATACGACACATTGCAGTTACTCTTACTTCATTGAAAACCACAACCCGAGGTCATTTATTGGAAAAGCTTCAGCGCCATTGAGACGAAGAGGTCATCTCTCGAGTGCTTCCTTGCCTCAATGCAAACAGGTGAAGTTTTCCATTCTTGCTGAGTAGGTTATCAATCACCTCATTCTAGTTACCGACGAGTATGGCGACATATTGAACTTCCTTAAACGATAGGTCTCCCTTTCAAGAACCTTAATGGCTTTTTTTTGTGAGAATGTACAAAATCAACTCAGATTTACTGATATTTCAGCGTGATGTGAAAATTGACATTCGCCTGAGCATGAAGTCGAATCATGCTGCCTGTTAAATCTGTGGCAGATTTGCATCGTCTCCACAAAGCAGCTCGTTCCAGTTTGCTCGAGACCTAGCTCTTCAGTCGTTCCTGTCACAGAAATCGGTAGATTCTGTTATTCTGTTACATTAAACTTTTTAAAATTCTTATTTCTGTTGTTTATATTTTTCCCCCCCCCAGAGCTTTAGTGGATGTTTCCGTGAGACTGGATTTCGTTTTCTTAATCATCTTTGGCTGAATTTGATCAATCTTAGATGGCAAGACGCCAAAATCCAGATGCCGGCAGCATCAAGTGATGTTCACGGTATCATATCCAATACAAATCAAGAAAAAAAGAGTAAATAAAAGTGCCTTTAAACAGCAGAATTCTGCACACGCAAGAGTGTTCGCGTGTGTGCTCGAGAAAGGGATTCCTTCCGCTCCACATATAGCCGAGGAGCGGCGGAGGGCCAGAGATGCCGATCCATAAGTAACCGTAACAAGACCTCCGCAAATTAGGAGTTCGAAGGAAGGCCATTATGGTGACAAGTGACAATCGCGATGCGCGCACTGGATGGCTTCCTTTTAGACCTCGGTGACGCTCCTCCTGCCCTCTAAACTGCTCAAAGGCGTAATTGCCTTTTCCCTCCTGCTTATTACAGACGTTGCCGCGATTTGAATATAGATTATGGCACCATCTGGTTCTGGAATTACGGTGCTCAGCGACGGTGCTTCCTTAATGACAGTATTTGTTATGATGTAAATGATACAGGTGGATTATAATTAACTGTTCGGGCAGAGCCACATGCTGCGGGAGGTGAGGCCGCTCGCCATTCGGCGGGATGTTCCGCGCGCTGCTTTCTTCTCCTCGCTCTACGCGGCTTCTGTTTCCTTTGAGCCAATTCTGCTGACGCTACTCTTGCCGCCATTTTGTTGTGGTAATTATAATATTGGTAATATGATATAAAGTATAATAATAGGAAATGCCAGCACGTTCATTTAGTCTTCAGCCATGTATAATCTTATAGGATTATGTTATTTGTACTTGATATTTTATTTTTCTTGTTAATAATTTTTTTTTTCTGGATAGGCCATGTACTTGCAAGAACAGAGATTACTGTTTGCTTTGTATATTTTGTATTATGTCACGTTTGTGGACAAATTTGTACTAATTATTGTATACTTTTGTCAATAAAATAACTAACTAACTAACTATAAATTGACATTTCATGTATTCATGTATTATTGAATGATTGTAACTTGTTTCTTCACTCTTTGCCCCTCCGTCGTAATGTATTCCAGGTGGAAAGAGAGATACAAAAGGCTTGAAGAGTAACGAGATTGATTAGTGACCGTAGTAAGCGCAGAGGCAAATTAGCCACAAGCGGTATCAGTGCGAACCGAATCTGGAAATGGAACTCGGTGCGAGATCGACTGATCAGTTAAATCTTGGTTTTCCTTGAGTTCAGCTTCAAAGTCCCACTGACCACAACCTTTGCCGATCTGCTCAAGATCTCTGTAAGAGATGGCACCCACTTCTTTTGACGTTTGATAATAACATTTCACTTTGTTGCAAATCATCACAAAATCCAAAGTCAGAGGAGACACAGTATGTAGTTACAAGATAATAACTGTAATGGTAACCACGCTAACGATAATAATAGATCTGTCTCATCCATTAGTGTAGAGTCGACTACAGCGATGGTTTAACTTAAGTCTGCGGAGAGTAATCTCATGAAAAAGATGACAATGGCAGCAGCAAGTATAACCTAATGAAAATTCTATGAAGATAGCCTCTAACGATAACAAATAGCAATAATATAATTGATAATTCAGCTGTCAAGTTAATAGTGCTGTAATAATAACCATAAGCCTATAAGAGTTCTGAAGTCCTTTGGTCAACAGCAAAATCATACTCACAAGGCCGCGAGATGACTAAACAGCCATTAACCTTCATTAAAAGTGAATCAACGACAGGTATAAGTCTCGTATAAGTTGCTCTAATAATCTCATGATAAAAGATTAACAAATAAGTAATGAACACTAAAATACATCTGGAGGAAGATGTTGCTTACAACACATTCGACAATTACTGAGAGGGAGAAGCTCCCGAAAAAAAATATATATATACTTATGCACGTATACATAAATAAATTATATATATATATATATATATATATGCATACACACATATATATGTATATATATATAAACACGAGCCCCGAAATCGGGAAAAATAATATCCCTTATTCATCTTTACCACTGCTAGCTAAGACGTTTTGGAATTAATTACATCAGGCTGGACACCCGTCACATTCCATACTAACTGTAAAAGCCTTACCATCCAAACACCCAGAGAATAATAAGCTTTATTAATTTCTTCGCGAAAGCTTTGATATCTTGAAGACGTATGGTCAGGGGCGACCGGGAAACGAGGGAAGAAAATCCCTGAAGAAAAAAAAAATAAGTAAAAGACGTCACTGAAAAAATTAGGCTCGAATATCTGTCAGTCATAATATGCCAGATAAGATTATGTCACTTGTTTGTTTGTGAACGTATGCCCAAATATGAACAAGTAAAAAACGTGGCGAAGTTTCTTCGGCGCAATCGAGTTTTCTGTACAGCGTATAATGCTGTATGAAGCTCTCAGCCACGGCTCATGAAACTCTCCTCCGCGGCCCATGAAACTCTCAGCCACGGCCCGTTGGTGCATGAAACTCTCCGCCGCGGCCTATGAAACTTTCAGCCACGGCCCGTTGGTGGCCTGTGTTGTTGCCAGAAGCATTGGCTAACTTTAACCTTAAATAAAATAAAAACTACCGAGGCTAGAATTCTGCAATTTGGTATGTTTGATGATTGGAGGGTGGATGATCAACATACCAATTTGCAGCCCTCTAGCCTCAGTAGTGTTAAGATCTGAGGGCGGACAGAAAAAGTGCGGACGGACAGATAAATAGCCATCTCAATAGTTTTCTTTTACAGAAAACTAAAAAGAGTAATCGGTAGAATTATAAGAACAGTCGATAAGCTCATTGCATAAAGATCGTTTATGCGACAGCGTGACTGCCTTTTGGGTAGCTTGGAAAGACCTATTTCTAAAATTAAACTTTTAAGCACATGATGCCTGCAGGCGCTTGTGCCCTGTGAACAGTACTTTGGAAACAGGTTGTGACGTTCCAATGGTGACTGGAAAAAGAACGCGCAGATATAAATAAATTTGGTTTGTATGAAATATTTTGTAGGATCGTCCTGAGAGCTGTCACTAACAAAAATTAGACCGCTGTTTTTAGCACAGTCTCTTGGCCACTACGATCAGTCAAGATATTTTCAGCACTCATATTACCATTTGTATCTCAACGAAGATGTTGGTTTTTCTTTTATTATACCTGTTTAATTCTCTCACCGTCATAGTTTTAAATGTTAGCTGCCGTTGTTCTAAGATCTGATAACGGTAAAACAAGCAAGTACATCTACAAAGCTGACCCAGAAATTAAATGTCTCGCCAGTAATCATGGCGTTTTTCAAATATCAGATTTTCGCTCCGAAATGTCACTTTTAGGGCAACTAACTCCTTCCGTTTGTGAATTATTATCACTGACAAAGAAGTCGTAACCTTGAATTAAAAGAACAAAGGATTAATGAATTCTTCTGAAAACGGATGATAATGGTTACTAAACATTGAACTACTTTTATTATTATTATATATATATGTATATATACATATATTATACATGCACACACACAAATACACACACACATATATATATATATGCTGTTTATATTCTAATCCTTAAAGGGTGGCTCCAAATTGTGTTCGTGTTCAGCAAGCCATTTGAGATACGGTTGCTACACCATTGCCTTACTCCACTCTAGTTTTGATCCATCACAGTTGACTAACCACCAAGAATGCCTAGGTCACGGAATCAAGGTAATTTCTAGCACTGTCTTCTCATCTTAAAGTGGTCTAGAAATATGACGCTTGACTTCTCGACGTTGATTCCGTAAGAAGAAACTGTTATGAATGAATGTGTCGGTTATCAAACCAGAAGAAGAAGAAGAAGAAGAAGAAGAAGAAGAAGAAGACGAAGAAGAAGAAGAAGAAGAAGAAGAAGAGAAAGAAGAAGAAGAAGAAGAAGAATATACGACGGCGACGACAAATAGGCTGTTCATTACTTGAGAAAGGCCGCAATAAATGCTTTCTTTTTTTCTGAACTAAGAAGCATCTCTGAAGAAAACCCGCTGAATAATATTACACAGCTTTTAGAGAAAACGAAATAGTTGAGGAACCTTTGGATTTTCCCTAGAATTAAATGGGCACATTTTCTCCCCCTTTTTTTTTATGAATTTTAGTATATTAAAAGACTCATGGTTAGGTAGTTACTAGATTTAGAAAAAATAAAAAGTGCATTTTTCAGAAACTGTCGCACAAAATAAGCACAGAAAAAGCTGATCTGTTACTGAAATAAACACCGTACAAAAGTCAAAACCGAAATGCCAGTTATGAAATATATAATTGGAATGAGACTGGTCGGAAAATCATAATAATAAAAAAGACATAATTTACCCATAAATGAAATAAAAGAAACCGAGTACTTCCTCCACCGAGTAACGACTTGCCCATTTTCTTGAGTTGATTTACAACTGTCAAACCCTTTTGGAACAAAAAGAAAATTGAAATGATTTAGGGCATCGAAATGGCCGGTAATGGCTTTAATGGCAGGGTTTGAGGAGGCTCAAAACCCTCCCTCACCGCGTCGCCTTTTCAGAGCGTTTCGTCTCTTTCGGCTTTTGATTCGGCGAGATTCCCAGGCTTCGTTCGCCGTCGTCTTTTTGCTTGTATCCGTCATATCGTATTGACGTTTTTTAAAAGAGTGTACGGCATGCATTCTATGTTAGGGTAGTTTTATATATAAAAAACATAAATCTCAGCGGGTTAACAAAACTGCGAAAGAGGAAACGTTCGACTCGCTTTTTTTTTTTTTTTTTTTTCAAAATGAACGAAGCGGTGACATCTCCATCACCTCTCTTTCACGACTGAATGAATGAAGCTGAAATGGAGCCGTGTGACCACGGTGACGACCAAAAGCCAAATGAACTTCGAGCTCATCACGTTATCTCTCCTTAAATAGATCTGATTAAGGGAATCGGAAAAGGGAAGAGCAGGGAAAATTGCGATAAATATAGACTTGGAGTGAGTCATGACAATGACAGTAGATGGAGGGGCTTCGGAGAGGAACTGCTGATCTCAACAATGGAGACATTTTCACGCTGAAGCGGAAGGGGGGGGGGGGGGGTTTGAGGAAAAGGGCGTAGGGCCTGCTAAATCATTCAAATTGGTGAGAAGTTTCCTCGACTCGTTGCTGTGCAGAATAGGGAACTTATCAAATTACAGAACGAAATTTCAAGAAGAGAAACGCGTTGGAAAGTGTGAGGTATTACGTCCAGAAGCGTTAAAGAGCTATTTCAATTAAATGTATCCACACATGCGCTGCATAATCACTGATAGTTTCAAGATCCGTCCCGGCAGTGAATGAAAGAAAGAAAGGCCAATTAGCCAAAGTTTACAGGTCAAAATCTTCAATGAGTTTTAACATTTTCTGCAGCACTTCTCAAAAAATCTTTCATTAACTACAGCAGGAAAGGTGGTCAGCGGGTCCCTTGTGAGCCCATTGACCGATTCTTGGTGTTCAGCTTTATAAGTGAATAATGAGGCATGGACAATCAACCTGACAGTATGCCTAACATGGCAAGAAATCTCCGTGGACACTATATCACTGAACACAAGTTTTTGGATTTTCTAGGGTACGTTTGGTTCATAATGACCGAAGTTATCTTTCTGGTCGGTTGAAATTCTGAAAGACTTATGACCAACAACACCACCAGGCCGTGGCTGAAAGTTTCATGGGCCGCGGCTGAGAGTTTCATGGCCGCGGCTGAGTTTCATACAGCATTATAAGCTGTACAGAAAACTCGATTGCTCCGAAGAAACTTCGCCGTATTTTTTACTTGTTTATGATAAGATTTGAGCTGATGATGGAAACCCTGAAGCCAAACGTTGGGTTTGTGCGAATGTCTTCACAAATCACGTGATTCGGTTTCCCTGCTGGGCCACGGTCCTGTGTGGTTTGTCAATATAACACCTGCTTTGCAGAACAAAAATGCTCTAGAGCAAGTGTAAAGTTCATTTTCTAGCGATACTTCAGTTTCTTACAATTGTCAGTGAAATGGAATTTACACAATGCCATTTAATCCTTTTTAACTGGCAAAGAAGAGCGGGTATAGTGGGGATATATCTAAATGTAAAAAATGACCGCGCTTGGTATGACGTCCCCAACAAAATTTTTAGCCGGGAAAAAACGTAAAGCATTATCACCCAGCGCCACAAAGAAATGAATAGCTTTCACATTTTCGAATTTTAATGTCGCAAGGTTTCTCAGCAGTATGTGATGTTCTTGGTTAAAGCAATTAAATCTAAAATCATTAGTTTGAAATGGGAGGTTTGAACACGCTTCTAAAAACACCGCACCTAAGGTCTCAAGTTAGCAAGTACAGACAGATTAAGATAAACGTTTGCAGACGTGTAACAACATCCGTGATAATAAGGATAATGATAAACAGAAGTAAAACGTTCCGCAACGACCAGACATCAATTTGCACCCACTTTCAGCATAGCCTAATCTCTAAGTGCCTAATATCAAAAATGGACGGAGCATTACTGAGCTTTGATTTAACGTGAACGATTTCATTTAGCTTCCCTAAGCAATCCAGTTCTAACCATCCTTTCCTCCTCTACACTCGGCGCATGTTGATTATCTCATTTTTACTGTCAGATTACAATGACCTCCTGTAATCCTCGTTCTCCAGTGCAGCCGGCATGTCATGCGTAATAGGGTAATAGAGACACTATTCTTAGTAAAAGTGTAATTATCTGACTGGCATCTGCAATACGTCTCCTTCATTTCTCGAGTTACTAAAGTTCAGTTCCTCACACTTAAGGTAAATATTGAAAAGTTAAGTATACCTTAGTTGAACCAGACCACTGGGCTGACTAACAGTTGATAAGTCAGTCAGTCTCAACGCTGATCTAACATTCTAGGTTCACAGGTTTCTGCTACGGTGGAACTGCTCAGTCTTAACAATATTTTGCTACTAACCTTATTTATAGCCTCAGTAAGCTTTCTTCAAGTTACTGTTGTCAATTTCATAGTACCATAAAAAGATCTGAAAATGTTTGGTACAGCACATGACAGGGTGTTATCCACTGTAAGCTCACATTATAACTTCGCTTTCTGAATTCACGTTATATGTAACTTTTGCACACACATTTCATAAGTACGTAAACTAAAGACTCACAGGATATGCACACAAATGTATAGAATACATCAAATGACGCACGGAACGAACATTCTCGAACACCAGCAACTGTTTCGTTTGCTTACGCTCAAGATGCTCTCGTTGAGACACGGTCTTTGTTTTGTTTTTGTTGGAGCACAATTTTCTTTGTTTCCCATTTCACACTCGAGGCAAGATGTCATTTAACTACAATTAAGCCTCGACGGTAGGTATCCCTTTGTATACCGGAACCAATCATTAATTACGGCTTAAGCAACCATTCCAGGTTAGCAGTAAGGGTGTTAAGTTATCCAAGGTTCACTGCTACTCAAGTTTGAAACATTGTTCCCAATTCATCTGTTCAGGGGGTTGAATTTTATTTGTTTATGACTTGGCAAACAAACTTAAATGTGTATACTGGTTGTACAATGAATGTTAACTCTATTTGTTCAGTATTTCATATCATATTAAAACACGGTATATTTTCTAGTAAACCGTTACATTCACTGGGGTTGGCTCCTGAGAAAATGCGCAGCAGTCCTGCCACAGTCACCCATTAGCAAGTGGCCAAAGGACGAATCCCTTGTCTAGAAACTATCAATAAAATGCACCCTTATATATACTTACAAAGAAAGCTCATTAGGAGTACGTTCATAACACCACCGCCACCCCCCCACACATGCTCTGAGCCTCTTGTCTTCATCCTTCGTGCAAGCTCGTGCTTCCTAGGTCTAGGAAAGGCGCTAACCCCCTTCGCTATGTGCTCCGGCGTCGTTCCCAAATTTTCTAGCAAACGCTCTCTGTTCCCCTCTGATCCTTCTCCCCCCAAAACTTCCCAATCATAAAGTTTTCAGCAATGCTCCATTCTTTCCACATGGCCAAATCTCTTTACAACATCTCTACGATTTTTTTTTTATTGGTAACTTATTTAATTTATTTTCTTCGTCTACCACCTTTTCAACCCCCAACCCTTCTTTCTGCACTCAAGAAAACAGACAGTTCATCTCAGCAGTTCCAGTACTGTTTATCGCATTTGCATTCACCATACTGAATACCCATTGTAAAGTCCTCCACTTATCAAAAGGAAATTGACCCCATTGTAAATGGGGACAATTTCTTATTGATAAGTGGAGGATTTTTGTTATTTGAAAGGCAGAAATAGTCGACCTGTTTTAGCACGCGGAAACCTCTTTCCACTTAATGGCGCATGTATCGAGTGTCTTTTTAGTAGAGGTTAAACAAGGTTGGGCTCAATATTTTAAGTACACTGTAACTATGAAACCTGTTAAGCTCTCTAATGCTTAATTAAATCCTGCATACCACTATATGCCTACCACACCCATAATAACATTTGGAATGGCGCCTTCTATAGCGAACCTTTTGGTAGATTTTATTGCCTCCAACTGTAACTAACAATTCCTTGAAATAACGTTGCGACAACATTCAGAATTGACAGAGTAATAGAAGTAAAAATATTGCATTGCAAAGAAGCGAACTTAGCACAAACGTATGTAATGGGAATGAGAATTGGTATAAATGTATAGTCTGAAGCAATCTGAAAGCATTTTGGACTACTTATATTTCTAGTAAGCGTTGATGGTCAGAGGTGAGGTTAGTTTCTATTTGTATTTGCTGAAGTTTTGTTGACAGAATTGTATCCTTTCCTTTGCTTTAATCTAAAGAGAAAACTAAGCAAGAATATCTACTGTGCCTTGCAGATGCGCCAGGCTGCCTACCATTACCGCAACATTATTACCGTGCATGTGCATTATTTGACCACCGAAATACCCAAAAAAAGCTTTCAGCTCACCTAATTTGTATCCACATAATATTAGCCGAAACACAAATGGAACACAATAATCGATGTGCATTCGGTAACTCACATCTAGTACTATCAGATGATACTGCTTTCTGTACACACTAGAAGCTGTGTGTGTGTGTGTGTGTGTGTGTGTGTGTATATATATATATATATATATATATATATATATATATATATATATATATATACGCCAGGAAAATAAAAAACGATTCTATAAAGAATTTACCGAATAAAAAGTCAGTCGGCTTTGATCGTCTCTCCACAGAAGCTTTCAAGTTCTACCAGCCACTGATTTACAATTTGTCTTCTGCAATATTCTGCACGTTTACTGTTCCTCACCTTCTCTCAGAATCCCCGCTCTTAGTTCACTTAATACCCTTAATCATTAACAAACTAAATGATGCAGCTGACCCAAGCACTTTTGCCTGGTGACAGCTGACTCAAGCACTGTTGCCTGGTAACAGCTGACCCAAGCACTGTTGCCTGGTGACAGCTGACCCAAGCACTGTTGCCTGGTGACAGCTGACCCAAGCACTGTTGCCTGGTGACGGCTGACCCAAGCACTGTTGCCTGGTGACAGCTGACCCAAGCACTGTTGCCTGGTGACAGCTGACCCAAGCACTGTTGCCTGGTGACAGCTGACCCAAGCACTGTTGCCTGGTGACAGCTGACCCAAGCACTGTTGCCTGGTGACAGCTGACCCAAGCACTGTTGCCTGGTGACGGCTGACCCAAGCACTGTTGCCTGGTGACCGCTGACCCAAGCACTGTTGCCTGGTGACAGCTGACCCAAGCACTGTTGCCTGGTGACAGCTGACCCAAGCACTGTTGCCTGGTGACGGCTGACCCAAGCACTGTTGCCTGGTGACAGCTGACCCAAGCACTGTTGCCTGGTGACAGCTGACCCAAAGCACTGTTGCCTGGTGACAGCTGACCCAAGCACTGTAGCCTGGTGACAGCTGACCCAAGCACTGTTGCCTGGTGACAGCTGACCCAAGCATTGTTGCCTGGTTACAATCACTCAAATTGTTTTAATGATATTTGAGTCTGTCCCTTCAGTGAGGATTTAACCATTCTACACACTTCGGACAACCTGCCCGGATTTAAAAGCTAACCTCTAAACCGATACTTGCATCCATATCCGGAAAGAATTGCTGAGCTATTACCTGTCACCAGCCAGTCGCGTTTTCCTATTATTTGGTGTAAGAAAATCATTTGAAAAGTAACTTGTCAGACACTTTTGAAGCTTCATAAAGGAGGTAAACTCATCTCTAATTGGAATTCTATATTGTTGGTTCGCCATAAAGCAATTGTGTCAAATGGGGTAACGTATTGTCATACAACTCCGGCTCGTATGAATGCAGGAGAATTTGGTATAATAAAGTACATCAGCTGCTCCCTAGACTGCTTAAAAAGTAGAACCAGAAAGTTTCCTCGGGAATCACCGCCTGGAATTTGTACATGAATTCCCGTAACTGGAGTACATAATCGAGAGTGACCTTAAAAGATACGGCTGACGTAGAACACAGATGACGTAAGCGTGCTCGACTGGCGCCATGGTTGCTAGATTTTCCAGCTGATCGCCCGGAATAGGAATAGTAAGTTAAGTATATCTTAGTTTAGCCAGACGGCCCAGACCACTGAGCTGATTAACAGCTCTCCTAGGGCTGGCCCGATGAATTAGACTTATTTTACGTGGCTAAGAACCAACTGGTTACCTAGCAACGGGACCTACAGCTTCTTGGCAAATCCGAACCACATTCTACCGAGAAATGAATTTCTACCACCAGAAATAAATTCCTCTAATTCTTCATTGGCCGGCCGGAGAATCGAACGAAGGCCTAGCAGAGTGCTAGCCGAGTACGATATCGACCCATCCAACGAGGAACTAAAAGAAATAGTATTAATGAGCTTATCCAAAGCGGTGAGGAGGGAGGAAGGACTAAGTTGTGGGAGAGACGGGATAATGAGACCAGTTTCCTAATGATGGTTTTTTTCACGTCTTGGATGACCTCGAATGCTGCTGCGCATTAACTCTCTCACATCTCTGCCGTGATTGTCATATTCGTATGATTATTACTGTCATTTGTTTTTGTCTATCTCTTTATGCCCTACTCCGAAGGACGGCTGCTTTTAGACTGCTGATCTATTGTACAGTATGTCCTGTTGTTGACGTTTCCGCTGTTTTATCAGTATTTCATTTAGTTTCTCTCTAAGTTATCATTATCATTCTTGACATTAAGAAATGATACAGCGTGTTTACTTGTCTTTGTTTCAGAAGAGCCGTTCATTCTTCTTCTTTACTGAACTGTACTGATTCTGCTCTGTCGCTGTCGCACCTGTATTCTGTATTTGCATGGGAACTTAACCTGAAAGAATATTTCACTATTATTATTATTATTATTATTATTATTATTATTATTATTATTATTATTATTATTATTATTAAACAGTAAATATGCATTGTATTGTACTGTATCTTACTCGTGTATTTGTATGTGATCTTGAGCTGATTTGAGCACAATTTCATATTTTTACTAGAATTCATCTGCAACCTTCCGTCAGAACAGACAGGTCTCTTTAAAATCACCATTTCATAATTTAGACGAGCTTAAATGTAATCATTGTACATAACAAACATCTGCTTGTTTAAATAAGAGTAAAAGGTAGCAGAGACGACTGTCAGATTAGTAAGGTTTCTGAGGAATTAAGCAGCTGAGTGCTGTTAAAAAACTGGAGGGTTTGAGATACTCCACCCTTGACAAGCTCCCATTTAACCACTAGAACTTAATTATTGTAGCCCATAACAGACTCTGGGGACTAGAGAGGCTCGATCAAGGTTCAGAGATTTAGTGGGGAAAAAATGTAAAATGTTTGTTTGGCATTTGTATTGAAATGTGGCCTTCAAAAAAAAGTAAAAAGGTCAAAACAATCACTGACCTCCGAAGTCCAAGTTTCGTGAAAATCACAGAGAGAAGAAGACAGCGCCATAGAGTAGCAATATGAAAATGAAATTCCTAAAAAGAACTTCAACCCATAATGCTGGATTTTAATATTAATTACTATATTTCATGAGAAAGATTCAGATCAGATAACCGGGACTAATTTTTTTGAGATGCCGAGAAAAAAAAAGTACTGAAAATAAAGCCTTTATGTTACTGATCTCCCATCTTGAAAGTTACAACAATCTTGACGATTTAGATTTTTAAAAAATCCCTGATTTTTGCCTATTTGCGCGTGTGAAATGACCTGCTGCTTTTAGATCTATATCTAAAAGAACAAAAAAATTAGGTGGAAATAATCACCACCCTACAAAGTTTCATTAAAAATCAGAAAATAATAATAATAATAATAATAATAATAATAATAATAATAATAATAATAAATATGTTTTCGCATTTTCGAAAAAAGCAGCACTCAGTTGTTATGCTTTTTCCTTGTCCATAAATTATGTAGGATAATGGCTAAGCACTCAATTTTCCCCGAGCGGTTTTTTCTACTCCATTATACCCCGAGAACCGTTCCAAATCAATCCGTCAGGGTCTCTCTCTCTCTCTCTCTCTCTCTCTCTCTCTCTCTCTCTCTCTCTCTCTCTCTCTCTCTCTCTCTGTGCCTTCGTCCAACGTCAATTAGGAGGGTGACTCCCTCGGCGCTCAAACAAACAAATTTCCACCAGGTAATCACCACCTCCACTTCCCCAATAAACACTTTTTGTGCGGGAGAAGTTCGAGGCCGTCTGATTTCTTCACTGCTTCCAGGTGTCAGCGGATTCATCCATGCTTGAACAGGACGTTTAGACCGTCCCAGAGCCGTATATACTATATACGGCTGTGGACCGTCCATGACACGCAGGACATGGAGAGTGACGACCGAATGAAGCGAGAAATAATGTGAAATGAAGTAATAAAGTTTTCCATGTTTGGTTCGTAAGTGTTATTGGATTGTTTCGGCAGGAAGATGGAATGTCTAGACTAAAAATGTGTCGCGTATTCAAACAATAAAATTGGCTTAATGCTATTAGTGCAAAAAGCCAGATGGTGAAAAAATGACAAAGAACTTAATGTGATCCAAAAGAAATAAAGCAGAGAAACAAATGATGTTAAATCTCAAAGACAAGAAAAGATATATCTGTATTTTTGAAGGGAAACTTGCTTCGCCATACTTGAAGACGCACATCTAAGTTTTAAAATCTTGCCCGGAACGAGTCCTTATGCAAATAAGGAATCTTTGAGAAAATTCGTAATAAGCCAGTCTGCAAATGCATCCTTTTCGTACTCAAACTCGTTCTCGGAAAGATAAATGGTTGAATATTGGATTTTTAGGTTGTTTGAGCGTTGGGAAAGTAAATGTGAATATAGACTTGACGCATGAAATCTCATCCGCGTAACATAAACTTACTGTGGATATGAAGATCAATGTACCGCCCAGTTCTGGATGAGGCTTTTAAAAGTGTTCATCCTGAAGTAATGTATTAAATGCTGAGACACAACCACACAGAAACAGAGGAAAGAGGTTAATTTTTTCAACAACCTTCTGTAACATGGCACCCGTTTCGACAAACATTAAGATACAACATTTTTGAGAGGAAGCGACGCCACCTCTTGGATGATGTTAGGTAGAAGTTTCAAGGAATAGACTAACAAGACAATTTAAACACTACAAAAAGATTACTGTAAAATGTGCGATCAATTCTCTGACCTCTGTATGGAAATATGCAAAGAACTCACAGATTTTAACGTTTACCAGTATTTCACTTTGACGAAACTATTTTCCCACTAACACCACGGCGTTCACTCCTTTGTCCGATTTAAAAACTAAGAATCTAACTCCGTTCATTACTGTTAATACAATTCAAAATGAAGAAACTGTCTTATGGAACAAATCAAAAGGCGTGGCCTTCTTTATTAAGGAGCCACTTGACAGAATGGCTTGTTATGAAAATATAAAAGAAAATAGAAGAAAATAGCAGAAATGCATCCTTTGCAGCCAACAAAATGAATAAAACAAATTATGTAACTGACGGCAAAGAATAACCTAAAAGATAAGTTGACTTGTGTGAACTTTCAATCGCAGGAACTATTTCCGATTGACAAGGAAAGCAGACGCAGAGATTATAGCTCACTGAAGTGACGTAAAGGCGACTGCTGATATAACCCAGCATAAACATGTCAGTCAATTGAATAAAACATAACTGAAATAAGGTTAAGCTGTAGAGCCCCCAAACTACACCATCTAAACAGGGAGAAAGCAGCTCATCAACTGCTGAATTTCTTCCTAAACCAAATGTCGCCAATCGGTAGTTTCAAATCTTTAAATTAAAGTAACCGATTAAAGTGATCGGAAATTTATCTCGAACATGTAGGTTCGTGGGTCTTTTTTCTTTCTTTGTTTTTGTATATTTATATCTTCTACACATTTTCTCATACAAAAGGCCACGTTTTCTTATCAACAGTTTCTCCTAGACCTTTTCTTTCTTTTGCATAATTTTTTATTTTTTATATTTATTTTGCTCACTTCTTTTCAGTGTGTCGTTCTAACATGCTTGTTCCAAATGGCGGCCATCTCCACATGCAACAGAACCACAATCCCGTTTACCCTTCTCTTTCCCTTCTTCCAAAGTGAGACCTGAAAGAAAACGAGACAAATGAAAAGAAAACGAGAGGCTCGTTTGCGCTTATGCTATTTGTGATTCCCGAAGGATATTATTTGCACTCTTTGATGTCGCCGAAAGGAGGCGAGAAAAGCCATTGTTTGGAAAGTCCTCGGACGGGGTGGAAGACTCCGTAGGTGGTCGCTGGACAACAGCCCAGGTGGTGGCGGTCGTCAGTTGAGGAGCGTCTCCGGGTGGTCCGGATGGGAGGCCTCAGCCTAGCATGACCTCGGCCTCGGTGGCGGCGGCGACGGCGGCGGCACAACGACCTTAGGAAGTGCCCAGGATGCCACGCAAGGTCACGTGGTCGCCAAAGCAGGAAATGGACGCCAGCGGTGGCGAGGTGCGTGAAGGACGGCGGTGCGGAAGATTTCGACGAAGTCATGACGGTAAATCGAGGAAGTTCTTCATTTCTGGTGCAATTAATCCCACAAATTGAAAGCGCAGCAACGGCGATATTGCTTGGCAGAGAGAACATAAAAGAAAAGCAACTTATTTTAAAGAATCTCAAAGAAGAAGCAGCACGAATCACGAGCTTCCATGAAATGAAGACTTTTCTTGTTTTCAAGACAACTGCTGCATAACATACTCCTTCCAAGTGAGCGACTAATCATAAACAAGCAATAACGCATCTGGCGGAACATAATAACAGACATTACAGGGAAAGAAAGACAGACGAACTAATGGATCCAAAAGTAAAGAAATGATGGGCGGAGATAAGACAGGTGAGATCTGGTCACCTGTAATTACCATAATCGTGCGATGGCCCCAGTTTCCTCTTCAACACCTGTGTAACAAAAATGGTCAAGAGATGGCGATCTACAGGAAATGGATACTGTAAGCAACAGAGAGAGAGAGAGAGAGAGAGAGAGAGAGAGAGAGAGAGAGAGAGAGAGAGAGAGAGAGAGAGAGTCTGAAAATCATGAGAAAAGTCAAAACATGAGAACAGGAGACCCTAGAAAGAATAAAGTGTACGGAGAAGCCTTGTCGTCGAGAATATGTTGGTTAAAAACGCCGCCTCACCACATGCAGTAAACCATCGAATCTTATCAGTCTCTTCAAAGACCCTCCCAGGTAATTGTGCACACCGAGTCCTCCACGTGGGGGGCCTCCTACATCCCCAAGGCTGAAAGTGAGAGAGAGAGAGAGAGAGAGAGAGAGAGAGAGAGAGAGAGAGAGAGTATAAATGATCTGAGAAAAGAAGACATGCTTTTTTCATATATGCATTTACATACTAACCTCCTATCTAGTTTCAGTCAACCCAATGCTTCTGTTTCCCTTGAACGCTTCAATTTTAGTTTTCTGTAAAAGACTACTATTGTGCCAGCTTTGTCTGTCAGTCCGCCTTCAGATCTTAAAAGCTAATGGGGCTAGAGGGCTGCAAATTGGTACGTTGATCAGTCACCCTCCAGTCATCAAACATACCAAATTGCAGCCCTAGAGCCTCAGTAGTTTTTATTTTATTTAAGGCAAAAATTAGCCATAATTGTGCATCTGGCAACGATATCGGACAGGCCACCATCGGCCCGGGGTTAAAGTTTCATGTGCCGCGGCTCATACCGCATTATACCGAGACCACTGAAAGATAGATATATTTTAGGTGACCTCGATTATACGATGTACAGAAAACTCGATTGCGCCGAAGAAACTTCGGCGCATTTTTTACTTTTTAGATTATGTTCAATGAATGTGATATTTCTTTTTCAACTTCATCTATATATTCAATTTATAATATATATATATATATATATATATATATATATATATATATATATATATATATATATGTATATATATATATATATATATATATATATATATATATATATATATATATATATACTGTATATATACTGTATACATATCTATATATATATATATATATATATATATATATATATATATATATATATATATATATATATTTATGTGTGTGTAATCTATATGTATATATACACATTTACATATATATAGTATATATACTATATATATATATATATATATATATATATATATATATATATATATATATATATATGTATAGTATATATATAAATGTACATATATACATATACAGATATACGTACATAAATATAGATATATATACACATATATACTATACACAGATATATATATATATATATATATATATATATATATATATATATATATATATATATATATATATATATATATATATATATACTGAATATATAGATGAAGTTGAAAAAATATCACATCCATTGAACATAATCTAAAATAAGAAAAAATGCGCCGAAGTTCCTTCGGCGCAATCGAGTTTTCCGTACATCGCATAATCAAGGCCACCTAAAATACATTATCTATCTTTCAGTGGTCTCGGTATAATGCTGTGTGAGCATGCAACGTACAGTATATATATATATATATATATATATATATATATATATATATATATATATATATATATATATATATATATATATGATTGTGGCAGGTTCTGGTACAGGAAAATATCAACAGTAATGCGACACCAAAGGAGCTCTGTCCAAACTCTTGCAAGACTGAAAAAAAGAAACGCGGTAGAAGTTCGGAAATGCTCGTAGCACCAAAGTAGAAAATATAAGGAAAACTAAAAACAAAGTATAGATACTGTGAAACGAAAGATTTTGAAGATTCGGACTCCCCTATCTTTATGCACAACTTGCAATGATATCCTAGTTCACCAGAGTAGGGACAGACTGACACAATGAATAAATTCAGGGTATATGCTATCAAAATGTCCAAACTAAATAAAAAATGTGGCGTGAAAGAGAACATGCATGAAACACACAGATGATACAAGTGTCAATCCGAAGGTAATGAATGAACAAATGCCGATGACGTCAGAAATCTCTCTCACCCTGCCCGATGTTTACATTCGTCCCTCCATTTAAG